>NW_022966167.1:0-1695 GCF_012274545.1 Fukomys damarensis
CGTCCAAGGTCAAGCTCAAAGAAAAGACACTAGAATTCATTCATGTGTCCACATAGAGTCACCACTGTAAAGACACTGATTTCACTGTAATTTAAAGAACTTCTATTTCCTAATGCAGAGTGAGGATACCAGACTTCCTTTCTAATCTATGCAGAACACTGAGCCACATCTCAGGTGGCACCCAACTGTGACCACCTTCTGAACTTCAGGTCTTCCCTCTCAGGTTCTACCTGAATCAGATTTTACCCCAGATCATCTGGCTCCAGTGCCTCTGGGATGGTTTCCATTCTAGAACAAAGTGTAATTGTCCCCAAGTCATCCATCTGTCCTCTTACAGCAGTTGGCACTATAATTTATCCTGGCACCATAAGAATACTGAACTAAGGGTGTTTGTACTGGACCATTTTACCTTTTGAAAAACATCAGTGTTTCCAGCCTTTGAGGGGTGGGGGCAGTGGGTCTCATAAGGCTCCCATCGCCCCTGGCTGGAAACCCTGGAACCCATCAAGATCGGAGCATCCTTGAGCCTTGGCCCCCTGCACCTGCCTGGTCTCCTGCCTGGCAGAGCTGGACAGATCCATGGCCACATCTGCATTCTCAGGTCCCATTGTGTCCGAGCCTCTGTGGGGATCTTTGTGAAGGTGGTCGGAGCTCCAGAGTTCTGCCAACTTGTCCTCACTTCCTGGTTTCCTTATCATCCCCATGGATTTTTTATGCATCCCTTGGGGTGGGGGAGAAGGAAATAAAAAGCAAACAAACAAAAACCATGTTTAATTCAGCAGTGAAGCAAACCTCTTCCTCATCATTGGCCATTAGACCTGTCCCTGCCTGAGTGACTGGGGCCTACAGGTGAGCTGGCTAGGTGACTCCCACCCTTAGGGAAAAGCTGGTGTCTGCTAGCTGTTACACTCTGCAAAGCTGCTTTGCTTGTGTGATGCAGTGATTGAGCTCACTTTCTCCCATGAGCAGGTCCAGTGGGTGCAGCACAACCCCCTTCAGCCTATTCAATGTCCAGCTGGCTCCCCGTCCTGGATCCCTCTGGTCCCTTCTGTCCTAGAGCAAAGTCTAGACTACATTAAGAACTGGTATCTCCAGTTCCCACATCTCCCTGGTCAGCAGGTGCTCAAGACTTGTTTGCTGAACAAACAACCCTCCCTTCCCAAATTAAAGTCACAGGGGGTCCCCTGGCCAACTTCTCTCAGCCCCCAGTGGAGATCTGTGACTCCTCATCCTCTAAGCCGTGAGGCTGCAGCAGTAAAGGTGGCCTCCGTAGCAGCCACCCCAGGCAAGCCACCAGCAGAGGCTGTTTCAGCACAGAAAGTCTAGGAACAGAGACACTGCAACAGGTATGGCTGACAGACCCAGCAGGGACCAACCTGACTCTGGGAGCGTTGGCCATTTCGATTTTCTCTGCACTCCCCCATTTCCAACCCAAACACAGTGTGAGCAACCCCAGGGAACCTCCCCCGACACCCCCGCACAGGTGGTGTGACAAGAAGGCTCCAGATGCCAGCCTTGCTGTGGGCAGGGGTTAGACTGGAGGGTCAGCCGAGCCTGAGTACTAGGGTCTCTTGCTTTGCCCACTGCGGTCTGGCAAGGACCCGGGCAGCCCGCCCCCGCCGCCCTCTCCGTGATTCCTGAGCCCCGACCTCACACTCCCAGCCCCTGCTCACCCAGCAGCCAGGGCGCACAGCA
>NW_022966168.1:0-482 GCF_012274545.1 Fukomys damarensis
CATCTTAATCATCATCTGGAAAGAGAACATTGTAGAGTAATATCATTAAATGTAGCTCTGATAGAGCCCGGTCCCTACTATGTATCATAAAGCAGGTACCAGATATTTTACATTCATAGAGGTATGATACAGTACCATCCTACATCAATAATACTAAAATCAGTTTTGGTTTGAAATTTGCTTTGTCTGCAAATAAGATTGCTACCCCTGTTTTTTATGAGCTCGTCACATGGAGAATTGTTTTCTATCTTTTCACTTTCAATCTATGGGCTTCTTTTTGCACTAGGTGTGTTTCTTGTATACAACATATTGTTGGATTTTGCTTCTTATTCCATTTTGCCAGTCTATTTCTCTTGATTGGTGAGTTGAAGCCATTGACATTGCTGGTTATAACTGATATGTACTGAGTATTATTGACCTGTTGTTGGCCTTTTGTTGACTCTTTTTACTTTTTCACCTTCTCCCTTTAATTTCTTGCCTTG
>NW_022966169.1:0-642 GCF_012274545.1 Fukomys damarensis
AAAAAAAAAAAAACCTTTGATAGCCAATTACTTAGAGAAGTATAAAAAGATTAGTAACTTTTCAAAGAAGTGTATTTTAATGCGAAAATAGGACATCAAGGAACTACTGGTTATAAAATTTTAATTTTAATTGTTAAGTGAGTTATACATATTTATCAATGGATATTTGGTAGCTATAGATTTTTAAATTATTATATCACATAAAATATAAATGTTATCACTTGAAATTAGCATAATTAATTGTACAGTTAAAGGTGTGTCACTTTGTGTAATCGGTTAACCCAAAGAATATTTATGTACTACCTGCCATGTTATGGTAGCTTTCTAATAGTAGCACTTGTTTTTTTCTTTTTTTCTTTTATTCTTCTTTTTTTGGTACCAGGGATCGAACTCTGATCCTTGTGCTTGCAAGACAGGCAGCACAACCACTAACCAAATCCCCGGGCCTCTAATAGTAGCCCTTGTGGGTTTCAATCTTAAATTCACTTTCTCCTCTTCCATTTCGATTACTTTGATCTCATCTGATCAAGGACTCTGGAAATAAAATGTATACTTAATTGTAAATTAGGCATACTATGTTTCTTTGAGTCTGTCACACTGCACATACTCACCACAGTTTAAAATGACCTTTAAAAACTTATA
>NW_022966170.1:0-329 GCF_012274545.1 Fukomys damarensis
GATGCTTTAAAACTAGGGAATTTAAAGAAGCACCCACTGTCCTGACTCATTTTTCTAACTTGTGCTCTTGAAGTTTTTTTTTTACTTCCCAGCCTTAACCCATGCTAGAAGAGGGAATTGCCCTGAGCCACCCCAAGCCCTGGCACCTGGGGGACCTGCAGAGCCAGATGTGCATCAGGCATATGCACTGCCTAAGTCTGTGGGACCCCACAGCCAGGCCGAAACTGCTGTATTGTTTATGTGTAGCCCCTGGCGCCCTTCTTTCATTCTCCACTAGATGACCCTAGAAGCAGTTGTAAGCTTGTCAGCTCTAGGACAGGTGTCTGGAT
>NW_022966171.1:0-200 GCF_012274545.1 Fukomys damarensis
AGTTAGAGAAAAGAAACAAATCACATACAAAGGAAAGCCCATCAGAATCACAGCAGACTTCTCGACACAAACACTCAAGGGAAGAAAAGCTTGGACTGATGTATTTCAAGCCCTAAAGGAAAACAGCCTCCAACCCAACTGATGTACCCTGAAAAACTATCTTTCAAAATTGATGGAGAAATAAGATACTTTCATGACAA
>NW_022966172.1:0-383 GCF_012274545.1 Fukomys damarensis
TCTTCACTCTATTTGTTCTTTCCTTTGCAGTAAAGATTTTTAATTTGATATAATCTCTTTTGATGTTGATTGACGTTATTTATTATGTAATTGGTGCCTTTAAAAAAAAGTCCGAGGCCAGGGATTTAGCTCAGCAGTTCAGTGCCCTGCCTTGAAAGCGCAAGGACCAGAGTTCAATATCCGGTACCAAAAAAAGAAAAAAAAAAAGTCCATAACTGTCTATTTTCAAGAGTTTCACCTATTTAATTTTCCAGCAGATTGTGTGTTTTAATACTTAAGTCTTTTATCCATCTTGATTTTATGTTCGCACATGGTAAGCTATATGGATCTAGATTCAAAGTTCTGCATTTGAGAAACCTCTATTTATGTACTCAGAAACTGAA
>NW_022966173.1:0-229 GCF_012274545.1 Fukomys damarensis
CAAAGCAGGTGTGGTGGAATGCTATCCCCACAACTCCAGCACTCCAGAGACCAAGATGCTGCCCTTGCGAGTGTGACCCCAGCCTGGACAACTTAGCAACTTAGCGACTTCATCTTAAAATAAAAAGTAAAAAGGGGACTGAGTTTGTACCTCGGTGTGAAGACCCTGAGTTCAATCTCCAGTACCACAAGACCACACAAGCCAAGGTAAAGACATTTATTTTAAAAGA
>NW_022966174.1:0-270 GCF_012274545.1 Fukomys damarensis
CTTTTGAATAATAAATATAGTACATTTAGAATACATTACATTAAAAAATAGTAAGCACAAGGTATTTTTGTTATGGCTGGAATCTAGATGTCCCCCAAAAGGCCCATGCAGTCATGGGTGGGGCTTTTCAGAGGCAACTGGATCTAGGCTGTGTAATACTAGCATTAAGGATGTGGTGCTGGGATTAAGGTTCCCACCCTTAATGCGTGAGTGCTATCTGCCCTAAAGATCAGCAGCCTGGATGGATTATAAGGGACACAAAATGGGCTC
>NW_022966175.1:0-810 GCF_012274545.1 Fukomys damarensis
TTCCAGCGTTATGTTGAACTGAAGTGGCTAGAGTGGGCATTCTTCTCTTGTTCCTGATCTTAAAAGAAAAGCTTTCAGTTTTCTTCACTTAGCATGATGTTACTTGTGAGTTTGCCATATTATGACCTTTCTGTGGTGAAGTGCATTCCTTCTGTACTCAATCTGGTGATTATTTTATCATAAAAGAATGTTGACTTTTATTAAATGTCTTTTTTATACTGTGGTGGTTTCATATTGTTTTGATATTCTTTGTGTTATTGTGATGTATCACATTTATAGATTTGCCTTTGCGTCCCGCTCAATCTCAGCAAGTTCCTTCTAATACACTATTGAGTTCACTTTGCCAGTATTTTGTTGAAGACTTACAGATCCACATTCATCAAGAATATCAGTGCACAATTTTTTTTCATATGTATTCTTATTGACCTTGATACCAGGGCAATCCTGACCTATATGTTTAGGAAGAATTCTTCTTCAGTTTTCTTCAAGAGGTTGTGAAATGTTTACATGAATTCTTTAAATGTTTTATGGGATTAAGCAAAAAAGCTATCAGCTCCTGAGCTTTTCTTTGTTTGATGGGAATTCCTTGTTACTGATTTAATCTCCTCATAATTGGTTTATTTGTATTTTCTATTTCTTTGTGATTTGATCTCACAACATTGTATGCATTTTCGAGTTTATTCTTTTCTTCTGAGTTATCCCATTTGTTGCCACCCAATTGTTCGTACTAATTTCTTATGTTCTTTTGTCTTTCTGTATTTTCAATTGTAAAGTCTCTTTCATTTCTTTTTTTTTTTTTTTTTTTTTGTG
>NW_022966176.1:0-254 GCF_012274545.1 Fukomys damarensis
CTTTTCCCCTACCCTTCCCACTTTCCCTACACCTTTAGCCCTTTTCTTCCTATTTCAAATTATCAATTATCTCTCATTAGGATCTCTTGTACTATTATAGTTTTTCACACCAGAGAAACTATTCAGTATTTCACGTGTGACTTATTTATTCCACTTAGGAGTATATCCTCGATATGTATCCATTTTCCTGTGAATGAGTGTAATTTCTCATTCTTTAAAACATAATTAATGAAAACTTCATTTAAGTAAAAGAT
>NW_022966177.1:0-221 GCF_012274545.1 Fukomys damarensis
ACACCCACATATCCCACAAGTGGTGTGTTTGAGTCTCAGGCACAAACCTGGAAGTCATCCACATGTAGGGATCTGGAAAGAGTGACTCAGAACCCAGGTGTCCCAGGACAGAGGCAAGTCAGACAGTTCTCACTGTCACTTGCAGATCACAGAGACTCTTCTTTTAGCAGAAGACAAGTGAGTCAATAAAAGCCCATGTCAAAGGTTCCCATACTAAACTG
>NW_022966178.1:0-210 GCF_012274545.1 Fukomys damarensis
AATTTTGGGAAACTTTAACGGTGCTGTCAACTTTGGAAAAAATTATCCCAATTTACTATGTTGAGTTGGTGTTGTACAGAAATGGACAGCCATACTGGTCTAGAAATGTTAATTTTTTAAATATTTATTTATTTATTTATTTCCATTTGTACAGGGGTAATGCATTATACTAAATATGTAAGGTCATATCTACAAGGGTTTGATTACAGA
>NW_022966179.1:0-347 GCF_012274545.1 Fukomys damarensis
CATTACTCAGGAAGAGAAGAAAATGCCAGGCCAGAAGCCTATCAAGGACAGGCTAAATTCATTGGTATGTGTCAAGTCCCAAAAGAAAACAACATCCAATCTAGATTAAAGTGCCAGCAAAGTTATCTTTCAAAATCATTGGATGAATAAAATACTTCAATGAGAAAGAACAACTGAAGACATTCATGACCATCAAATCAGCACCCCAGAATGTTTCAAAGGCTATTGTAAAAAGAGGCCAGCAAAACTATAATTCCATAAACCCCAGTACAAAGAATCTATCAGGCAAGGTAAATTTACAAAAACTTTACAGAAGGAAAACAGCAAGAAAATAATATGACAAGGAT
>NW_022966180.1:0-292 GCF_012274545.1 Fukomys damarensis
ACCACGCAGTGAACAGCTGTCCTCTGCCAGGTCCTTCTGCCATGCTGTTCTGCCTTGGAACTAAGCCAAATCTTGACTGAAATATGAGCCAAGATAAACTTCTCCACCTTTAAATTGTAGGTCTCGGGCATTTTGTCCTAGCGTCGTGGGAGCTAAGCCAAGTCCCACTGCTCACAGAGGAACGCAGTTATGACCTTGGGCAGCCAGGTTTCAGCAAACATATAGTTGATAAAACTGATATAGTTGATAAAACAATTGCACCTTTGGGGTTTTTATCTTCCTGCCAAACCCA
>NW_022966181.1:0-1284 GCF_012274545.1 Fukomys damarensis
GATAAACCGTGGCTAGATTCCACCTTCAAGGTTGTGGTGTCTGTGCTCCCAGGTGAGTCCCCTACCCCAGGCCTGGCACTGCCCTAAAGGGCTCAGGTGGGAGTCAATGGGGCAGGACTCAGATGAGAGACTCAGAGCAAACTCTGTGAGTGTGTAGGGCCAGTGGGCAGGGAGAGAGAAGGACAGGGAGAGAGAGACAGCCCAGGGTGACAGGGAGCACCCTGGTGCCACTGGCAGTTTGGCATAGTCTTGAAGGAAGGTGCCATTGGGTGGCAGAAGACACCTGGAGAGTGCAGAGGAAAGTTGAGCCCCAGGAAACCAGAGCTGCTTGGAGGGAGGTGGGGGCTGAGCAGAGGGGCAGGTGAGGGCCTGACGGTGGCCGTGCTGCATACAGAAGGAGCTTGAACAAGTGACAGATCAGCTTTGCAGTTGGACAGACATCGCTCGCAGTACACGCTGTGGCTGGAGGGAGACCAGACCAGGCCAGGGGGGCCGAGTCAGGGGTTCTTGGGAGGGCTCTGCCCCACCAGCAGGATGGAATGGAAGCAGTTCGGGCACTTCCTATTTCCTCTTGACAAATGCTTTCTTGGCTCAGGAGAGTCTCAGGGAGACTTTGGCCCCGGGGTCCCCACCCTGTCCGCTTTCTGAGTAGTGGGTGTGAAATCGAATCGGAGAAGAGAACTTTGAGTCTAATTTGTGGTTTTCTCCCCAGCAGCGAGGTCGACACCAGCTCCCATTGTCACTGCAGCCAGGACCTCAACAACCACAACCAAAGTCACAACTGTGTCTTTTACCAGCCACGGGGGTAGAAGCTCCACTCACAGCTCCAGCAGCCAGGAGAACCAGCAGAATGTCCGGGACTTAAGGTAAGGCCACCCAGTCTGGGGAATCTTCTCCTCAGGAGGGGCTCAGGGCTCAGGGTCATTGAGTCACGACCCTGCTGGCTGGGACCTCCTGTACCCCTTGCCCCAGGGCCCAATTGGAAGCTGCATCCTAACTGGGGTCCCTGAGATCACCCTGCCCCTGCCTTGGGCTGAAAGACAGGACACGGGCAAGGGGCAGTTGGGGGCAAAGGGCAGTGAAAAGAAAGCAGCATCTAGTGAGGCTGGGAACATCCGGCCAAGAATACACCTTCCGTCCCCAGGATGACGCTGAACTGTTACTGTGCTCATCTTACATATGAGTAAACCGAGGCTTAGAGGTTAAGCAACTATCTACTCATACAGCGGTAGGAGGGAGGGATGGGCTTAGGGTAAGGTGACCCCCAAAGCCTGGGATTCCCCC
>NW_022966182.1:0-259 GCF_012274545.1 Fukomys damarensis
AAAAGATTCTTTCAAAGGAGCCTCCACAGATGCTTGAAGTTCACACAGGCCATACCCCACTCCCACCGAGCCTCATCCCCCCTTCACCTGTCAGGTGCTGGGGGCCGAACCCAGGGCCAGGGACACACTAGGCAAGCCCCTCCCACTCAGCTACACCCCAGCCATTTATCGTTTCCCTTTTATGTCTTGGACAGATTCTCACGGGCTGTGTGGGCTGGGCCCGGACTGCCCATCTTTCAGTTTTCAAGGCATTGCTTTT
>NW_022966183.1:0-206 GCF_012274545.1 Fukomys damarensis
CTTGAGCAAATATTTAGTCAATATGGATTAATGGTGATTGTTCCAGTTGTGCTTTCTCCATTGCTGGCAAGAAAATAGAGTGGTGATTATTGAAGACTTATTTTCCATGGCCCAATTTTAAGAGGGCCATTGGTATGCTTCATAGACTCAACTACCTAAATCCTCCCTTGACCAGAAAGACAGGGTGTCCAAAGGACAAGGAAACC
>NW_022966184.1:0-204 GCF_012274545.1 Fukomys damarensis
TTTTCAATGATACAGATGACCTTTTATTGAAAGGTGGAAGTTTGCATGTGGTGTCCTGTTGCAGGATTACTGTGACCTTTGCTGTCTATGCATGCTGATACTTTGTCAAAAGGCGGGAGCTCACACTTTGTTAGTTTGAGGGCAACACATCCAGCACTCAGGTCACCTGTCAATCTGTTTTTTGTATCATTTGATAGAATTCAA
>NW_022966185.1:0-227 GCF_012274545.1 Fukomys damarensis
CAAATCTCTTCACATCATTTAGTTTATTACTATTTGAATAAGGACCTAATGGCTGAGTTCCAGCATAAATTTCTAAATTGAAAGCATTTTAAGTCTTTGAATTACAAGGACATAAATTGTCATGGCATATTTTGACCCATCACTTTTCCATAATTCATTTACATTCCTCTGATTACCATAAGAAATCCCTGCTAGGTACAGAAGCCCTATGAATTCTCTCAGTTCAG
>NW_022966186.1:0-509 GCF_012274545.1 Fukomys damarensis
GGAGGATTAAGGGAGGTAATATATATTAAAAATAAAAACAGGGGGCTGGGGATTTAGCTCAGTGGTTCCACCTCCTGCCTTGCATGCACAAGGACCAAAAATAAATAAAAACAATAAACCTCAGCGTGCCCTGAGTGGAGGTGGTAGTCAATGCCCTTTGATTTTCTTCCTTTTCCAGGTAGAAGAGCAACTCAGCCATTGTGTGAAAAACACAATTTTGAGGTAAATGTGACCCTTCCTGGATGCAAATTAAATACTGTGTTTGGGAGAGCAGCCATAACAAAATACTGCAGACTGGGAGCTTAAACAACAAAAATGTATTTCCCACAGTCTGGAGGCTGGAAGTCCAGGGTCAAGGCTCCAGCAGGGCTGGCCTCGGGCTGGGCTGCAGATAGCCACCTGCTCACTGTGTGAGACACCTCGGTGTCTCTTTGTGTGCTTCAACTTCTTCTTCTGGCAAGGAAACCAATCATATCCAATCCTGTTAAATCAGGGGCCACTCTAGCGTC
>NW_022966187.1:0-327 GCF_012274545.1 Fukomys damarensis
TTTTATGCCCTAGCTTGGGCTATTACAGACCATCACTTTGGATATATTCTGTTTATTAGATCCCTATCACTATCCAAGGGCAGGGGATTAATGGGTGTCACCTTTTAAAATAGAATAATGTCAAAGAATCTGTGGATAGCTTTAAAACCACCAGCAAGGCCCTTTACCATGTAGCCTTGCAGTACCTTCTCACAGTAAATGCAGTAACCTGCCCTACCCTAAGAATCTGGTTTGGCCAAAGGGATCCTAGAAGATACCATGCCAAGTATAGATGTAGAAAGCACTATGCTTTCACTTGTTTCCTTGAATCTTTGATACCACCATGAG
>NW_022966188.1:0-242 GCF_012274545.1 Fukomys damarensis
TTTCGGACAAAGTTAGGACAAGGATCAGCAGAAATAATAAGTGGATCTCCCCACTTCACGCCTCCCAGCTGCGAGAAATGGTTCCCATGACCTCTCCTAAGCTCTGCTGAATTGGCATTGTCTTTGCTACCAACCGGAAGTGGCTTTGCCTACCCTTGTTAATACAAATTCCCAGGCGCTATGTTGACAAACTATTCAAACGCTTTAAAAAATGGCTAATGGTTCAGTATTTTCTAATTTCC
>NW_022966189.1:0-279 GCF_012274545.1 Fukomys damarensis
GAACTCTGTATACTTGGGGATAGCTTCAGTTTGACGTTAGAAAACAAATGCACTTTGCCCAGGCCTTCTGCCATTTAAAGTGCAGTTTTCCCCGGGAAACAGCTTCTCTCGCCGTTTAGCCGTTCAAAGCGAAAGCGGTCAGTTTCATGAATGTGAAGTACTCCACAGAGAAAGTTGCTGCAACTCTGTGATTTTACCAGTGAACTCCACTTCTTCTGGGGAGTACAACTGTAGCCCTTTTTGTTTGTAGGTCTCTGCATGGCAGAGATTGAAACACTG
>NW_022966190.1:0-906 GCF_012274545.1 Fukomys damarensis
TTGGTCTCATACTACACTGTTTCTTTAGATTGGGCTTGAGTACCCAGGATCTTCTCGGCAATGTTGAACATGCAGTGCTTCCCACTCTCCTACATCTTCTCTGTAAAATTGTATGTTCTGATTCTCCATCTTATACTTGGCTTTTCCCTCTTGTGTTTTAGGAGAAATTTTCCCAATTAGAGTTCATTCTATGTTTTCCTAACTGTGTTCCCATTTCATTTCAAAAATTGGTTGCAAGTCATAGATTTCCAACCGACCTTCCCTGGGTGGCTGGGTTGACTGCTGTGTACATTCACCGGCTGTTCCTTCATTCGTATCTTGTGCTTACTTTTCATTCTTTTAAGGGAAGATCTAAATGAGTGAGTTAAGCAGATGCCATTGAAAATTTCCAAACTTGTAGGTCTGCAGTGATTGCTGTGCACAGTTTGATAGACAGTGATATTTTCGGGACAGTTTGGTTGGTGGTGGGGAGGCACAGCTATGTGCTTTGAAATCCTAAAGACAGTGCTCTCTGGGTAGCTATCTTATTTGCAGACAAAGTAGATTTCAATGCAAAACTAAGTAAGAGAGACAAAGAAGGCCACTACATCGTTGTAAAGCGTACAAACCAAGAGGAAGAGATAACAATCCTAAATATATATTTACCAAATACCAATGCTCCCAAGTATACAAAACCATTAATAAGGGATATGAAAATCCAAATAAGCACTAATACAACTGTAGTGGGGGAGCTATATACTCCACTGTCACAAATAGACAAATCATCTAGAGAAAATATTAACAATGAAATAATAGAAGTGAAACAAGCTATTGAACATGTAGAATTAATAGATGTCTTCGGAGTGTTCCACACCCCCACAGAATCAGAAAATGCATTCTTTTTGGATGCCCATGGGTCCTTCTCCA
>NW_022966191.1:0-1079 GCF_012274545.1 Fukomys damarensis
TTCCAAAAAAAAAAAAAAAAAAAAAAAGTCTCAAAGTGCCTGGGAAGGCAGAATTTAATTAACTCTTGCTCCCTGCTGTTTCTCAGTCACCTCTCTGGCACCGCATAATCATGCATGAGTCACGTTACCTAGGAGCTTAAAATCTTACCAGCTGGCTCTGCGAACATCAGCACCATAACGGATTCCAAGAACCCTTGCACATCGTTGCGTGTGCTAAGCTCCAAACGTCCTTCATAGTTACTGCATGACACCCGATAACCTGGAAAGCTCAGTAGTGATTGAGCACACGTGACGTTCAGGGGGGACAAGCACCAGTAAAGTGTCCGTGACCCCTAAGCACGGCTTCTTCTTGGTCCCGGGCCCATCCCCCACACTTCCAGTCAACAGAGTCTGGAAAGTTCCTTTTGGGTCACCATTTCCCGCTAAAATGACAACCAATCAGAAGGATCACTTCGCTAGTTGAAAATGGCCTATAAGGATTGGGATTTTAGCCTGGCGACCGCCCTAAAGCTGTCAGAGCCAATGGCAGTTGTGCAGGTGATGAGCCAATCAAGACGCGGCATACTGCGTGGCGGCCGGCCGTTGAACACGCAGTGTGTGCTCGAGCGGAGGCGAGAGTTGTGTGCAGGCGACGGGAACCGTCATGGTGAGCTGTGAATAGGGGGGCTGGGAAGGTCGGGAGGGACCCACTGTGGACCCCGGGGCATTGGCGAAACTTCGGGGGCTGTGGCGAGCGCTGGTAGGTTCTCGTAAGTAAAGATGGTGAAATAATAGTACGTGATGGAAAATCTAACTGCCTCCATGAGGTGCGATTTTTTTTGTTTTTGTTTTTGTTTTTTTTGAGACAGAGCTTGCTGTGTAGCTCGGGAGCTGGCCTCCAACTCGTGGCAATCCTACTGCAGTCTCCCAAGTACTGGGAATACAGGCGTGTGCTACCACACCGAGCTAGGTGTGTTGTTTTATGGTTGTTGGTTATACTTGCAGGATTTTGGGTTTTTTTGTTTTTAAGCACGACCATGATAATAGGTATATTTATTCTCCCTGCCCCTTTTTGCCCAAAAGGTAGCTCATATATATAT
>NW_022966192.1:0-201 GCF_012274545.1 Fukomys damarensis
GGGACTTTACTTGGGTCACACAAGCAGGCAGTACCAAGGCTAAGCAGGAAGTACCAAAGCTAAACAGGAAATACCAAGGGAAACAGGAAGTACCAAAGGTAAGCAGGAAGTACCAAAGCTAAACAGGAAGTACCAAAACTAAGCAGGAAGTACCAAAGATAGGCAGGAAGTACCAAAGCTAAACAGGAAGTACTGAAGCTA
>NW_022966193.1:0-249 GCF_012274545.1 Fukomys damarensis
CCTATGTGCTACTGAAAATAATGTGCTTACTCCTTTGTTATTCGACACAAAAAGAGCAGCTTTAAGAGGTAATTTTATCATGGAAACTGAGCAAGCCAAAATAAATAAACTAAATGTGCACATCAAGTTCCCAGGAAAACATAAGCAATCTAAATCCAGAGCTAATACAAGAAAGGAAATTGTAGAGATAAGATCTGAAATCAATGAAGTGGAGATTTAAAAATCATTACAGATAATCACTGAATCAGA
>NW_022966194.1:0-236 GCF_012274545.1 Fukomys damarensis
TGAAATGGTTCAGGTAGCAGTTTATTTCAACAACAGAAATTGTCCAAATGATTGCTTTATAATATAGGCTCGGATGTGCTTAAACACATGCAAACACTGCTCAAGGTTTTTTGTTTTTGTTTTCTTTGGCATTAAAACATTATAATAAATTTTTAAAATAAAGCCTTCTGGCCTAAAACTCCAATATGATGATATCATATATTATCACTTAAACTACTTTGTTTTTATTCATTCTA
>NW_022966195.1:0-825 GCF_012274545.1 Fukomys damarensis
GAGCATCTCAGAGAGGAAGGAGAGAAGAAAAGGAGCACTGCTTCCGAAAGTATAGAAAAGTCTGCACAAGATATTGGACCTTACCGAAAACAGGACTGTGTAGAGGTCTGCAAGAGGGCGTGAGGCAGAGCATTTTGGCTAGAGTGAAGAACAACCCAGGCAGACCAGGACCATTCCCATGAGATGCCATTCACACCATCTTTGGAGTGTAAACACCAGAAACTGATGGGAGAAAAGTGGTACCAGTGCCACTGAGGAGACATAGAAGTCTGCTTCAGCTCACAGAGCTTCCCGATGGAAAAATAATAAGAAAGTCTGAAGATGGATGGTGATGTTCGTCCTAGAATCCTGTGAAATACTTCGGTAACACTGTGACATACATGAAAACCACTGACAGAGGCACATTGGCTGCTCCAATGACTCAGTCTCTTTTAAAATTATATAAAATGTTGAAATACAGAGTGTCCACTCACCTGCTTGGTGACTTCTGAGATGTGGTCATTAGGATGGCAGATGCCCTCCACCCAGCACCACCATGAACTAGAGACAAAATTCCTCAGTGTCCACCAAGCCTCCTCTCACTTGTTTCTCTAAGCAGGAGCAAGGAGACTGACCTGAATGGATGGGCATGTCACTGAGGCCCTAGGCCGTGCGCTGCTGTCCCCACATTTCCCTCAATCCACCCCTCTCTGGTAACCACGGTCACAGTTTCGAACTGCCAACTCATCGCCATTATGATAACTGAGCTCTGTCTTAGCCCCTACACGCACTGTGCACTCTGACACTCTGCCAGCCTCTGTGGACACTGAGGTGATATCTGGGCCT
>NW_022966196.1:0-232 GCF_012274545.1 Fukomys damarensis
ATATTTAGTACGATGTGTTACCCCTGTACACATGGAAAAAAATAAAAAATAAAAATACATGTTCGTAGTATACAATGATCACATTTCTTGTAGGAACTTGTTTATTTACACAGCATTTCACTATGTCTTCTTTTTATGTTAATTTCCTTTTCTTCCCTTCCTTCCCTCCCTCCCTTCATCTTTTGGTTCCCTACCCCTATGCCAAAGATCCATCTCACTATTTCCTACTGTT
>NW_022966197.1:0-415 GCF_012274545.1 Fukomys damarensis
CTCCTCAATGTCTGGTACTATACACAAGTGAGTGTTACTGTAACTGGGTTACCTATCAGTAAGCAGGTGCATGTGTCCTTTCCGGGTTCTTTTTCCTTTGTGCTTCAGCTGCCTTATTTTCTTGGATGTAGCTATACCCTTGCACACCTGGGTATTTCTTCATGCGAGCACATTTCTTCCAGATATCTGCAAGCAGTCCTGTCTCTGTTTGGAAAAACTCAACACAACTTTTAAGGCACAGCGGAAATGTCACTTTGGGTGACATCTTCCCCTCCTCCGCCACTATCAGGGTTTTCTTCAGCCTCTGTCACGCTCTGTACTCTGCCCTCAGGTGAGTATGTTTGATCATCGTCTGTGAGATCGCACACCCACAAAAGTTCAAGACTGGTTTAGGAACAACATCTGGTCTGTCATA
>NW_022966198.1:0-210 GCF_012274545.1 Fukomys damarensis
TCGGAGAGAAAGGTTCTCCAGAATCTGATGAAACTGTGATGTCGCCTGAGCCTGGGGGCAGCAATGCCTTTCTATCAGACCGCGATAGGAGATGGAAACGCCGCGGAAATCTACCCTCCCAGGCTCTGGAATAGCGATGTTATCATGAGTCAATATTTATCGACCGCGTGCTACGTGTCAGGTCTGTTCTGAGCCCTTCACAGGAACGGT
>NW_022966199.1:0-274 GCF_012274545.1 Fukomys damarensis
CACAGCAGCCAGCCGCAGCGGGCAGATCGCGCACGATGCTCTGGCTCACCCAAGCCCCATACGCCCTTCTGTTTTTGACAGCTCTTCCCATGTGCCCTGTGCCCAGTTCACACAGCCCCGGAGCTCAGCATGAGATTCTGGCATGCGATCTCCCACTGCTTCTGCCCAGGCCGCACTGGTATCACATCCAAAGCCCACAGAGGTCCTGGAGTCTGGAGAACACTAGGGAAGGTGTTCAGCCTGCTCTTTTTTAAAAAAGGCAATTCGGCAAGTG
>NW_022966200.1:0-214 GCF_012274545.1 Fukomys damarensis
CAGTCTTTAACTCAAAAGAATCTCAAATAAAAAGGCAGTAAACTGATCTCCTCATTGGTCAATGTTTAAAATATTTTTTACAAATTTTAAGCATCAGAGAATTAAATGCTATATACTTTTATTATATTAATTCTTCTTCTTCTTCGTTTTTTTTTTTTTCTGATGCTGGGGATAAAACCCAGGACCTGAGGCATGCCAAAGAAGTGCTCACTAA
>NW_022966201.1:0-1718 GCF_012274545.1 Fukomys damarensis
ATTTGGCTTTGGTCAGAATTGTAGTAGTTATGCAGCTGCAAGCAAACCCATCTGGCATACGTGCTCATTATTTTTGTGAATATTCATAGGCTCCCAGTAGTCCTGGCCTTGTTTCCATCAGATCCTCAGTCACATCTTCCATTGGCCATTGTGGATTCTCAGGGGCTACTCTTGTATGTTTCCATTTGGTGAGGTTGTATTCAGTGAATAGATGCTCAAGAAAAAGTTTGTGGACATGCAAATTCTCTTGCAAAATGAACTGTGGAGCAAACTAAATAACCTGCCTTTTGAAAACAGACAATAAGTGAAGTAAGCACTATACTGTAGTTTATGATGTTTTAAGGTGTGTGCTTGTATAATAGTTTAAATATCTCTGAATTACCAATCTTTTCATGGTTAAAGTGATTAAGTTATTAAATAATGCCATTCATTTTCATTAAAGAAATTTTATTTATTTATTTATTTAGTGTTACTCGGGACCACACTCAGGACCTTGCGCTTGCAAGGCAGCATGGCACCACTAAGCTAAATCCCCAGCAAGAAATTTTATTTTTGTTTAGAGAACATATAATTACAAGCAAACTTAAAATTTTTATTAACAAAAGACATATGTTTTATATTAGTTTCTTAGCTCTTTTTTTCCTCCTGCCTCAGCCTCCCATGTGTTGGTATTACAAGTGTGTACCACCAAGCCCAGCTCTAAGAAATCTCTTAAAATTATTTAGGATACAGATGAAGAGAGATCATAAGTAATCTTTTTGTTTTTAAAGGTCTCTTGTTTCACATAATTGATATGAAGCTTATTGTGTAGCAGTCAAAGAAAAAATAAACCTGAAAATTTGTCTTACAAATTCTTCAAACCCCACAAGATAACTTTGTATTGAATATTGTGGTAACTTGAAACTCACCTGGTTACTCCAGCTACTGTTTTAAGAAGAAACTGCCACTTTGTCTTCAAAACCAAATAAGGTTTTCTTCCCTTAGCTCTCTGTGTTACCTGGAAGTGCATCTTCAAATGTTGTCCCCTCCCCCAAAGGAGTTAGCAGGTTGAGTTCACACTGTTGAGATTTTCCCATAGTTAATTGACTAAAATTTTTCAAGAGGGTAGGGCTAGCCTTTTCAGTTTACTAGGTTGATACTGTGAAGGTAGTATTAAAAAATAAGGCTGGGTCACAAATTTGTATGACTGAGGCTCTCATGTAATCTTTAGCTTTGGCTCCTCTGTTCTGGCCTTGAGAGATAAAGAAGGAATTGGTCTTTTCATTGAGGTCAGTGCTTCTGTGTCTGACTGACGGTCAGTACGACTAAACAAAGGATTTGGAAGCCTTGCAGGCTGTCCATCTGTGTTTTGAAGCTTGGTGTAGCCAGTGTGCAAAGAGAAGTCTTACTTAGGGGCAAAGAATGCCCTGAAGTTCTATGTAACAAGTAACTAGAATTTATAAAACAACAACAAAAACCAGTTTGTAGATAATGTTCGTTTTGTACTGTATTACAAGTCACTTGATTTTTTCCCCATGTTTTAGGAAAAAATAAGTTGGACAGAATTAGAATTCTTGTCACTGATGTAATAAAGTGGAAGTTGTTACAGAGCAGCTTTTTTAAAGTAGAAAAGAAGAAACTGAAAATCCTCGCATGCTTGTTGTCTGCGCCTCATTTTGACTATAGTTACTTTTTTTGTTGGTTTTTTTTTTTTTTTTTGGTGGTACTGGGAATGTAAC
>NW_022966202.1:0-207 GCF_012274545.1 Fukomys damarensis
GTGGCCATTAGCAGGAGATTATGCTAAACCACGTACCTCTGTGGTGCTTATAAGGTGCTTCCACGAGTCAAGCAAGCTTCAGTCCGGCCTCACTTCTTAAAATGAGTCAGTTTAGGGGTTGACTCTTTACTGCCTGCTTACAGTCTGCTTTGGGCATAATCAATATTGTGGTCATCTACACCTCCCAAACAAATATGGAAAGGCCCC
>NW_022966203.1:0-233 GCF_012274545.1 Fukomys damarensis
CTTGGCAAACACAATTAAGATGGTCACACTAAACTTTGAAACTTTTACAAAATTATAAAAATAGTCAAATTAAAATATATTTTATTGGCTATAATAGACATTATTAAATAGCATACCTGTTAACTGTGGAGATAACACACAAAGTCAGGCAGTTCACTCAAAGAAATAACAATTTTTAGAAGTGAAATCCTGTCTAGAATCATTTGCATTCAAATAATTTGAGTTACAACATT
>NW_022966204.1:0-200 GCF_012274545.1 Fukomys damarensis
AAAATGTTGGTATGGCAAGTCATTTTTATAAATTAATTTATGTAGTGTTCACTATAACCCTATGAATTATGTATTAACATATGAATTACATATTACATATTATTAGCCCTTTTCTGCTAATGAGAAGTATAGACGGTACTTAGGGCTAAGTAGATTTTCCAATATTATTGCAAATGTAGGAGAATTTCTGGAACAAAAGA
>NW_022966205.1:0-568 GCF_012274545.1 Fukomys damarensis
ATATTTTTGAATAATCCCAAACTGTAATCTCTCCAATCAGAAGAAAAATTTTCCCATAATACTTGTCCCTGCTGTAAAAAGATGGGAGACCTCTACTCTAGAACATGTAATAGATAGGTTCATTCTTTTTCTTCTGAGGCATGAATTAAATGCAAAGAAATATACATGTCTTATATTTCATTCCAATCTCAGAACTTGCTTCACTTCTGAAGAAGTGTGGGTGTCCTAAAACAGAGTGAGAAAAATAAGAGCAAAGAAAATTGGACAGAGACAAGAATCAGAACAACGATCTGAGTATTTACCTGTGTTTTGCATGTGAATTAGAAGATTTTCTTTTTTGTAAGATCTTGATAAAACACTTTAGATATATTAACTTCATCAAGAGTATCTGCTAAACATATAGTGCTGGTCGTCATTTCAAAATTATGTACAAAAGACATCCATAGATATGACTGGTCACTCAAAAATCTTTTTCTTTTACTTCATTTTAGCCTGTCTTTTCCATAGATTTAGCAGCAACATGAAATTCCAAAACCATGCAGTACTTTTAGAGTTTGTTCTTGTGATA
>NW_022966206.1:0-1713 GCF_012274545.1 Fukomys damarensis
CCTAGGTGGTAGCGGCATGAGATTGCGCCTTAGGCTCAGCCCCAGTCCCGGATTTCAAGGACCACCTGCTGGGAGCTTAGGAATCAGGTGGTGGCTTAGGGTTAGAGTGACGGTTGGTGAGAATGATCCAGAAGGAAGTCGCCTACCGGGTAGTTTGCCTGTGCGAGGGAAGGTGAGGGCAGCACCCTTCACGAAGCTGGGATGCACCGGGTATTTCCAAGGACCCGCGCGTCGCACCGCAGTGCTAGTGGGCAGTGCCGGGCCACCGAGTAGGTTGAGAGCTCAATGATGGGGATGGGACAAGCTCCCCACTCCACTCCCAGCGTCGCATCGTCTACATTTCAGGGGGCGGGGGGCCCCTGTTCATGTGACCTTCAGTGTTCGGAATGACGTAGGAAGGTAAGTCCCTCCCCCCGGGGTCAGGCTGAGTGTGAGGGTTAGGATGTGGATTTCGGTGAGTGACAGCCTCGTAGTTTCTGCACCAGGGTATCGGTGTGCGGCTTTCCTAGTGAGTATCAGCATGAGATTTGACCTTAGGCTCAGTCAGAGTGGAGGAGGTCGAGGACCGCCCTCGGGGAAGTTAGGAATCAGGTGGTGGGTTAGGGTTAGGGTTAGGACAGGGAAGCACGACATGGAAGGAATTCACACAGTAGACAATTTGGGCGTGAGAGGTAAGGTGAGGGCTGTGACTTTTGTGAAGCTCAGATGTGCCGCGGTTTTCCCTCGGACTGGAGCCTTGCCGCCTTTACAGAATCGGGAGGGGGGGGGCCATCGCCTAGCGTTAGAGCTACATTTCGGGGCTGGAACGAATTCCCTGTTGGGCTCCCCGTGTAGTGTAGTGTGTGACGGAGGGTAATGCTTCGTGTTCATTGGACCCTGAGTTTTAGGAATGATGTATGAATGTAAGTCCCCCCTGGAGGCTCAGCGATAGGGTTAGGGTTAGGCGGAGGATTCCGGAGAAGGATAGCTTTGGGATTTCGCTGCCTGGGTGTCGGGCTGTGGGTTTCCTAGTGAGTGTCAGCATGAGATGGCACCTGAGGCTTAAGCACAGGGACAAGTGCCGCCCCACGGCAACTGAGGAATCAGGCTGTGGGCTAGGGTTAGGGTTAGCATTGGTGAGCATGACCTGGATGGAATTCACCTTCCAGGTAGTTTGCCTGTGCGAGCGAAGGTGAGGGCAGCGCCTTTCTTGAAGGTGGGGTCGAATGTGTGTTTCCTGGGACCTGCCCATGGAGGCCTGGCTATAGTGGGCAGCGACAGGCCAGCGAGGAGGGTTAGCGCTCGATGTCGGGGACGGAATGGGCCCCCCATTTTCCTCCCTGAGTAGTGTCCTGAGCGCTGAACGGTGGGTTTCGATGTTAGTTGGACATTCAGGCTGAGGAATGACGTAGGAGTAGAAGTCACTGCTCTCGGGTCAGGGCTCCTGTTAGCGCTGGGGATAGACAGGATTCCGGTGGGTGATAGGCTGGCAGTTTCTCTCCCTGGCTATTGGCGTGTGGGTTCCCTCGGTGGTAACGGCATGAGATTGCGCCTTTGGCTCAGCCGCAGTGCCGGATTTCAAGGACCACCTGCTGGGAGCTTAGGAATCAGGGGGTGGCTTAGGGTTAGCGTTAGGGTTGGTGAGCATGATCCGGAAGGAAGTCGCCTACCGGGTAGGGTTAGGGTTAGGGTTAGGGTTAGGGTTAGGGTTAGGGTTAGGGGTTAGGGTTAGGG
>NW_022966207.1:0-227 GCF_012274545.1 Fukomys damarensis
TGGAATGTAGAGGGAAGATGAAATTGATATGGTTAATTTGGTGGTGGTGACTGATGGATTTTTAAAAAATATTTGGTTAAGACAGTTAAACGTTAGGGATAAATAGAGCAAACATAAGGAAGAGAACGATGGGGGGTTTTAAGAAAATGGAAGATTAAAAGATTTATATTTAATATGTTTTCACAGGGGAGAAATGGTTGAAAATAATTAGCAAGTTATTATAGTTT
>NW_022966208.1:0-359 GCF_012274545.1 Fukomys damarensis
TTGGAATGAAATGTGTCCTATAAATGTAATTTATAGTTTCATTCACCCTATTGTTTGGGGCTGCCTGCAGATTTAATTCTTAGTGCACTGCATATTTTAAAAGTGTATTTAAAGAGCACCTTATATCTAGTAGTAAACTTTCTAAACTGGTCTTTCAGAAGTTTCCAAAATAAAGGGGAAGTTTTACAGAATGTTTTACTCATAATCATTTCTTACCTCTGGACTTGTTTGTGCTTGGTACTTCACATTGCCTTCCAACTCCCCTTTCCTCCAAATTGCGGTACAGTGAATCTTTTTAGAATAACGCAAGGTAAAGAACTACACGTTTGCCTCAGTCTAAATTCCTAATTCCACAACTG
>NW_022966209.1:0-287 GCF_012274545.1 Fukomys damarensis
CACTGAAACACACATGGTAACATAAGTGGGCGTGAACATGAACTAAGGACTAAAATAGGAAGGATGTTGTCACCCACGAATTTAATTGTACAGTATGTGTCACACAAATACTTCTATAGAGTTAACAATCACATTTAGTAATTCTGTAAAACATGTGAGGGCATCGGTATGTCTGTGTGTGAAGAACCCTCCTGAAGAGGAAAATGTCCCTGCTTTCTAGGTCTCTAGGCCAGCACATCTCAGAGAATCCTGAAATATGAGGCACCAGGATGCGCAGTCTCCTTCAC
>NW_022966210.1:0-1281 GCF_012274545.1 Fukomys damarensis
AGGAGAAGCTAGGAGAACAGCTTGGGAGAGTTTTTCTTATTTTTAAGATGGAAGTACCTAATGCTGTTTTATTGCTTAGGGCAAAAAGACATTAGAAAGAGAAAGAAAAGGTGATAATTCAATGAGGAGGAGTAATTCATAGGAGAGGAGACTGATGAGTTAGGAGGTGAGGTGAGATTTTTGGCTGAGGAGTTCTTTGACGGTGGAAGAAAGAAAGGAAGGTGTAACAGTGTGAATCTGGCAGCAGGAAGATGAACACTCTCCTCAAATAATTTCTGACAACGAGTAGGCAAGGCGATTGTTGAACGTATATTTTCTAGTAGCTTGTAAATCAGTTAGAGCAGGGACCATGCTTGCCTTTTCACTGTGTGTTCCCTATTCGTAGTGCAATGCCTGCCGCATGATAGATACTTGATAAACATTTTTAAGGGAACAATAAGTGGATAAGTAAGTACACAGGGCTGAGGGGATAAAGAAGTACCTATTTTATGCATTAATTTGTTAGGAGGGAGGGAAATTGTGATGTTGTGCAAGTCCATGCGCGAGGTAGCTCTACTTTGCAGACCTGCAGTCAAGACTGTAAGGCCTGATTTATGTCTAAATACGTTTATTTAAAACAAAAAAAACCAAGTTTCCCATTTGTAAATAAGCACTAGTTCCTCTTTGGCACAGCTAAGTATTTGCAATTATGTTGGGCATTATGCTGAAAAATAATAAAACAGGACATGGGGGAAAAATAGTAGTAAGAAAGAGGTTTGTTGAGAGCAGAGAAGCCTTGATGTAGCAACTGTGGAGATGGAGAAAGCTAACTAGAAAAACACAAACCTTGTTGTGTCACCTTAAGGTTCCCTGTACGGCTGGAGACCGTGATTATTACCTAGAGTTCTGATGGCTGTTTTTGATTTTCTGCAGTAGTGCTCAGAAGCCCAGGTAGAGATGGAGGAAATCAGAGGGTTGGATTGATTTGGGTTTGGGAGTTTGCCAGATAGGCACGATAGGAGGATTCAAGGGGAAGGGAGTTGATATTGCCAAGGAAAGAGCCTTGGGACCTGGACTGGATGAACAAAGAAGGGAAGACAGGAGTGGTTGATCAATAGCATTGGCTTTTCAGTGTGGCACAGAAATGCTCAGATTGAGTGAGAGCAGGTAATGAGAGCCAGCTGGAAGGAGATGAGATTGTGTCAGAAATTGGGACATTACTGTGTTATAAAGTAGAGCTGTTCTATTGCGCTCAGGATCCAGAGAGAGAGAGAGAGAGAGAGAGAGAGAGAGAGAGAGTGG
>NW_022966211.1:0-329 GCF_012274545.1 Fukomys damarensis
TATTTGAGGAAAATTACATAAGCCTGGTGAAAAAGTCAAGGATCTAAATAAATAAAAAGATATCCCATATTCACAGATAGAAAGAGAACATTGACAAACAAATTCCTAAATCACATCTGAGTTGTGCGTTTGTCTCTTGAGCTTTTCCAATTTTCATATATGTATCTATATTTTTAGGTGCTATTTGTTGAGTGAAATTTTGGTTTTACTAATTGTGAATGAACTGCTCACCCTTGGAATGGAGAGCAATGGACTTCTGCTGTTCATGGTGTCCTAGCCTCTTCTCCCCTTGCTCTTCTCAGATATTTAGAGCTGAAATCAGTGACTCC
>NW_022966212.1:0-297 GCF_012274545.1 Fukomys damarensis
CTGATGTCTGATGGCTATGGTTTTACCCTGACAGAGGATAAAACTTTTTTTTTACCTGACAGTCGGCCTTTCTGGCTGCCTCCAGGGCTCACAGTGTTATTTAATGGACATATCATTACTCAAGTAATCATTTCTATAGTCACGGATTTGCCGGCAAATGAAGAAGTCATTCCTGGCTACACATGAGTGTCTGAGTAGTGCCATTTGGATAGAAGCACCCCAGCCTAGACACTTTTCATTTGAGAGGTGAGTATCCCACCATTCTGCTTTGATTGAGTTTCAGATGTTAAACAATGG
>NW_022966213.1:0-219 GCF_012274545.1 Fukomys damarensis
TCACTTGTGGTTTATTGCACCTTGTCCTCTGCCCCACTTGATATCAACTGATTCATTTGTTCATTCATTGCACTCTTTCCCTGCTTGCATTTCCCCATCAATGGAAGTTTTGAAAATACTTTTTTTTTTTTGAGACAGAGTCTCACTATATAATTCAGGCTGGCCTTGAACTAGCAGCAAAACTCTTGCCTCAGCCTCCCAAATGCTGGGATTACAAGT
>NW_022966214.1:0-1074 GCF_012274545.1 Fukomys damarensis
ATTGAACATCAGATTCCTGTTTCCCCTCCTCTCTGTTCATATTCTTTGCACATTTTCTGTTAGGTTAGTGGCCTCTTCCTTACACATTTTTAGGAATTCTATGTAGTGTTATGGGTTGAATATTTGCCTCCTTCAAAATTCACGTTGAAATTTAATTGTTGTTGTGACAGTATTTTTTTTTTTGTAACAGTATTTTTAAAAATGGCTCCTTTAATTGAGCTCTACCTTCCTGAATAGGACTGGTATGCTCTGAAAGGACAAGTTCAGCGCCCTCTCATCCTCTCTCACCCTTCTGCCTTCTACCATGGGAAATAGAAGCAAGACTTTCCTTACCAGATGATATCCCCTCAATCTGGGACATTCTCAGCCTCCAATCTGTGAGCCAATAAATTACTATTCATTTTAAACTACCCACTCTTAGGTGTCTGCTATAGCGCACGAATGGAATAAGCCATATAGCAATAAAATTATTCTTTAGATGTGATCTGGATTGCAAATACTTTCCCAGTTTACTGTCTTCTGACTTTGCTTATAGACCGAGGGCTTTTATATGTAACTTTCCCTCTATCTTTAGGTATCTGAACCTATCAATCTCTCTTTCGTGCCTCATAGGTTTTATGTCACATCAAGAAAGGCCTCCCTGGTATTTGATTCTAAACAGTTCTCATTATTTACTCTAACATTTTATGGTATCATGTTTTTACATTTAAATAAGCGATTAATTAGGCTTTATCCTGAAGTCAGGTGTGAGATCAGAGCTCAACTTTATTGTTCTTCAGCATTTTCCTTTCCATTTTAACTTTAGATTAGTTCTCCCCGAAAACAGAAAATCGTGCCTGAATACTAACGGGGATAGTATCATCTTTATAGTTAACACTCCACTACAGAGACTGGTTTAGTCATGAATCTCCCTTTCTAAAAGCATGGATTTCCATTTGTCTGAGGTTTCTTTGTGTCCCTTGGGAATGTTTCGAATCATGTGCATGTGAATTGTACCCCTCACAAATATTTATTCCACTGAGATATGTTACTGTTGATCCAAGCAAGCAAGCAAGCAAGCAAGAAAGAAAGAAA
>NW_022966215.1:0-1903 GCF_012274545.1 Fukomys damarensis
GCCCATAGCCAGCACAGGGCGAAGGTTCTGGGTTGAGATGGGGTGTCTCAGCAAGGAGAAGTTGAGGCGCAGGATGATGGGGCTCACCAATCCTCTATGCAGTCCTGAGGGAGAGTGGACCTCAAAACCCACTAACGGGCCAGGACTTAGCTCAGTGGTTCTGCTGCCTGCTTCACAGGCACAAGGTCCTGAGTTGGATCCCCAGTACAAAAAACAAATAAATAAAAGAACCCACTATCGCTCGCTTTTCACCATGGGGCTTCTCTGCCGCATCGAGGTAGCAGCCATCCAAGCTGTGGAACCAGGCCTTCCCACCTCAACCCTCCTTCCGCCATCCCCAGTATTCCCACCCCTTCCACTCATACAGCAGATAAATGGGATTCTTCAGGCTCGCCTTGGGCTCCTCCTCCCTTTCCCTCTCCAACACACTAAGTCCTCACTGGCAAAAGCAGCTTCATGGTTTCACAGTGATCCCCAAATCCCAGGATTTTCCTTCGAGTCAGAGTCCAGTTCTTGGTCTCATCAAAAATGGCACGAGAAATCCGTCGGCCGGGGTCCAATGTCAGATCATAACTAACAGAACTCTGGAAATCACCTGAAGTCCAGAAAAACGAAAGGTAAAAGAACCTACAGTGTTCTGTGTTCACGTAGTAAATGTCTGCTGAGCACTTTCTGTGGGCCATGAAGGGTACCAAGTGCTGGGGATACACATGGAAAAGAAGACAGATAGATGTGGTCCCTGCCCTTGTGAAGTCACAACCTAGGAAAGGAGCCAAGCACTTGGCCATAACATCATAGTGTGAGCAGAACAAGGGTGGAATCTTCTTTTGGTACTAAGGAGAGCATACTAACTCAGACTTGGCCAAGGATGCTGTCCTAATGGCCATGTCTAAGCTCTGACCTGGAGGATGAAGAGGAGTTGGGTAAAGCCAGGGAGAAAATCCCAGACTGTGTGAACAGTGTCGAAGACCCCACGTGTGAGCAAGACTAGAATATTTACAAAGAATGGAATGAGGTGAGAATTAAGGGCCAAAGTAGAGAAAGCATCACAGGGAAGGATTTGTGTCTCCACAAAGGTGAAGGAGAGCAGATTGGGGTGCTTAGGGGTGGGGATATGGAGTCCAGACTTGCATTTTAGGATCGATCAAGTCTAGACCCTCTGTGGAGAATGAGTGGGAAAGTGTAAGAACAGATGTGGGAACTTCTCAAATAAGGTGGCAGCTGAGAGGAAGGTGGTGGCTGGGCCGAGAGAGAAGTGGGCAGGCACAAGATATACCCTGGAGACCACTCACAAGCCTGGGTGAGGAGAAAGGGCCCTGGCTTCTGACACAGGCAGCTGAGCGGAGGTGGAGGCGTGGTTTGGACCAATCTGAAGACAGCCTTAGGAGCTTCCAACAGGGTGAGAGATTGGGTGGCCCTTTAGAGAAGAAACGCACCTAACTGGTCAGGCGAGTCTTTATGAATAGTGAGGCAGGCCGAGGCCTCCACAGTTTCCAGGGTGGTGGGCACCTCTTTCCAGCACTGGTACACAACCTTCTGCACCTCCACAGGGGAGAATCTCAAGGACACTCCCACTTTCAGCACAGGCAGACTCCTGAGGGCATAAGCAGGGGCAGAGGATAGGACACTCCCTCCTGGGAGGAAAACAAGGCAGGGCAGGGCAGGGCAGCACCGGTGAAGCAGGCACACAGAAGGCAAGGGCAGGATGTGGGGGATTTGTCACCTGAGCAACAGCACCTGCCCCTGGGCCCCCACGGCCAGGTCCACCAGTCCGTCCTGGGTGAGGTCCTGGCCCCCGCTCAGGGACTGCCTGAAGTGCTGGAGCCTGGATGAGAGCTGGGAGCCGCTGATCCGCTGGCCAGAAAAGAACAGGAAAAGTGGAAGTCAAGAGGAGCTGATCGCA
>NW_022966216.1:0-211 GCF_012274545.1 Fukomys damarensis
GAAAATGTAATTATAAACTTACCAACAAAGAAAGGCCCAGGTCCTGATGGATTCACTGCTGAAAGTTACATGACATTTAGAGAAGTTCAACTGCCATTACTCTTCAGACTTTTCAAGGAAATTGAAAGAGAAGCAATACTTCCAAATTTTCATTCCTGGAAGCAAATATCACTTTGATTCCCAAACCTGGGAAAGATATAACTAAAAAAGA
>NW_022966217.1:0-205 GCF_012274545.1 Fukomys damarensis
CAGGATGCTGTGGCTAGTCTGTAAAGCACTAACTGATAGGACTCTCAAGGGGGAATGGGAAGGCGACCATCTGGAATCACTCGACTTTACCCAAGTGAAGTCAGGTACACAAATGGAGTCAGTTTGGCTATCACACTCCTTAGGAAAAAAGTGTCAAATGAGGAGAGCACTAAAGTTTTAGAAAGAAGAATATGATGGGGTGACG
>NW_022966218.1:0-547 GCF_012274545.1 Fukomys damarensis
AAAAAAAAACCCTCAATAATCATTCCTACTATTTATTTAGAGGTAGTTTCCCAACTTTGGTGTAGTGAATCCAAGTCTCAGCAAAGCAGGGCAATGACAATGAACTCAGGAGACCGAAAATAGACCTCAAGGCAGCTGAAGCTGGAAGGACAGGGTATTGTAGAGAGGGAAAGTGTGCAAAGTTAGGGAAAGATGGGCTGCGAGTGTGGTTCAGTGGGACAGCACTGGTCTAGCACGTACGAGGCCCTGTGTTCAGTGGCACCACACACACAAAAGTTCGGGACAGAAGTCCAAATGTCTTATACCATAAATGTCAAAGACTAAGAGCAGGACTGAATAGACACAGACACAGGGCAGGGGTAACTAGATCCTTCCAGAATGTACCTTCAGTAAAAGCTTGGAAGCCTAGCAGAGATAGGGAGGTTAATGAAGGGAACATAGGCGCTTTGACCCATCTGTAGTGAGGAGGTCCCCCATCCTCATCAACATGCTGTGCATCAAATGAGATAGCAGAATTCACAAGATTAAAGGAAAACACGGCCATAAT
>NW_022966219.1:0-254 GCF_012274545.1 Fukomys damarensis
TGTGCACAGATGGAGTGGGAATTGAAAGGACTTTGTGCAGGGCGTGTCACCCCTCCTCTCCCACTTCCTGGAGGCCCCAGGCAGCCGGTCCCACTAGCGGGAGAATCCCCGGTGTGCGATGGGGATGCCCTTGGACAACGGTGTTTATCGCGAGATCTGCGAAGGGCAATCCGTTGTCCAGTGCTCAGTCGCCACGCACAGTAGAATATGTCACAAAATGCCAAGGCAAGTGGAGCGCGCACCGACTGTAAGCA
>NW_022966220.1:0-244 GCF_012274545.1 Fukomys damarensis
GAAAAGAAATAAAAACACTATGATAAAAATGTTTAAATCATATGAAATTTTATTTCAGTGTTTTTTAGGTATATATAGTTTGCTCAACAATTATTTTTGACCCTTACATAGTTGATACAATGTCCATAGCAATTTATTCTCTAGATATATACTTGAAAAATAATATCACATACTTCAAGTAGGTAATTTAGCTTTTAGGCATATTATATTTGATTATCTGGAAGATGATATTATAAATACTAAC
>NW_022966221.1:0-1289 GCF_012274545.1 Fukomys damarensis
AAAAAAAAAATGATAATCTCTATGCCTGGGTAGATTCCACAGGAGTCATCCCTAGGGCACACGTTTAGGTAACTCATAAATGGCAAGTTGTAAGTCAAGAAGAAAGGAGTAGCAAAAGGTTGTTCTCTTTGAAAAGAAAAGTGGACTTTGATTTATCTAAGCTTTCTCATACAATTAAATAGGAATTGGCAAGCACTGATTCACAGCAGTTTCAAGGCATTATCTAATAGATAAGTAAGATTTATCAAAACCAATAATACAACCTCTGTCCTTGGAGGCTACTGCAAAGAGAAGCAAAAGGAAAGTCAGCTCTTTGCTTTAAAGGCCACTGGCAAGATACAAGGAGTGATTAAAATATATAGTCAATGTTTAAATTTTTTAAAATCTATTACAATAAAGGCACATTGCTGCTAATCGTCCTCGAGATACTCACCCTTGCTTTGAAAACATGTGTCTCATCATTCTTTCCACTTTCTGAAGCACTTCTGGGACTCTTCTTTTGCAAGAGTCTTTATCAGATGTAATAAAAAATATAGGGAAAGCTGCTTTTGATTGTCATCCAATAGAAAGGCAGACTCGTATGTGTTCTCATGCACCTTATTCACTAAATCTGGCACTGTGCATCTTCTGGCTCTTCTCCAAAGTCAAAACAATTGTGAAAGTTAAAATTTTTGAATTGATTCAGAACATCAAGGTGACCACAGTAGGGCAAATAATGGCACAAAAGAGGACTTCCGGAACAGATTAAGAAAGTGACAAGAATAATGGGCTAGGTTGTTTGAAGCACAAGGGGAAAAGTTTGAGGAGATTAATGGCAATGTGTCTTTACTACAAAAATAAATAAATATTCACTGTATTCCTTGAGCATATCTTATGTAGAATTTAGAATCAGAGCTTTTAAAATTCTTCTCTAGGTGGTAAGTATTGGGGGGGCTGCTACTGAAATAAAATACAAGTTGAATTCTTTTTTCAATAATGGAAGAAACATAATTTTTTCAATCTTAATTGTTCTCATGTTAATTCATTTTCTTTGAATGTTGTTACCTCATAACATAATCAGTACTATGAATATACAGTATTGCTTGCTTTTGAGTAAATTTATGTATTTGGTTTATGTTCAATTTATTCTTCTTTCATATTTTTTCTCAAAAAGCTCTCTGATGTTCTGTCCCCTGATCAAACTGAAGGAAGAGATTACAGCATGGCAGGCTAGCTGGAAAGTGTGATGCAAGCTGTCAAAAACAGTCAGGATGCATGCACAGAACAAATTCTAAGGGACCAGATCGCGG
>NW_022966222.1:0-239 GCF_012274545.1 Fukomys damarensis
CCTAGTCAACCTGTAGGAGCAACACCTAATACTGTACCGTGTACAATGCAGTTTTTACATTTCGCATGTATTTTTGGCCATGTGTTATTTAAAAAGAGCTTACTCAGAATCTATTGACTTAAAATAATGTCTAACTTGATTCACTCATTGTATATTTATAGGATACCTAGTACACATCAGGGGAACAAAAGCGGCAAGTCTTCACCAATTAGCCTGGTAAGTGTAATAGGCAAACTATT
>NW_022966223.1:0-230 GCF_012274545.1 Fukomys damarensis
ACTGATTCAGAAGAGTCGCGTCAGGAAAATATCCTTTCATCCTTTTCTCCCTGACAGCAGCAAACCAGATGAATCAGGAACTCTTCCACAACTGAGTCACTTTATACAATTCCTTTCCTTCCAGGCCTGGGACCACTGCCTTCTAGGAGCACTGTCTGCATCAGTAGTACATCATTACATGGCCAACTGTTCACCAGCCTTCCAGTGTCTCCAGTCACAGGCCGAACGTC
>NW_022966224.1:0-492 GCF_012274545.1 Fukomys damarensis
TATACAGTGTTCTGGTGGCTTCTGTGCATTCAGAGCTGCTAGGCACTGTCGTAGGCCTGAAGGCCTTCTCTGCTAAAAGTGCCTCACAACAGCGTTTCAATCTCTGTCAGGCAGACACCGACAAACAAAAGGGAATACAGTTGTACTCCACATAAGAGGTGGACTTCACTGGTAAACTCACAGAGTTGCAGCACCTTTCTCTGTGGAGTACTTCACATTCATGAAACTGACCGCTTTCTGCTTAAACGGCCAAGTGGCGATAGAAGCTGTTACCCGGGGAAAACTGCACTTTAAATGGCAGAAGCCCTCTGCAAAGTGCGTTTGGGTTCTAACGTCAAACTGAACCTATCCCCAAGAATACAGAGTTCAGGAGGCTTGTGTGCACTCAGAGCTGCCAGGAACTCTCTTAGGCCTGAAAGGCTTCTCTCCAAAAGTGCGTCACAACAGTGTTTCAATCTCGGCCACGCAGACACTTACAAACAAAAAGGAATA
>NW_022966225.1:0-296 GCF_012274545.1 Fukomys damarensis
AAATATTAAAACAGAAACATTAAACTTTCTGGAAGGTAAGTTAGGCAGAACTCTGGAAGACATGGGCATAGGAAAAGGCTTTATTAACAAATCCTCAGTAGCACGGGAACTAGCAGAAAGAATCAACAACTGGGATCTCATCTTATTAAAAAGCTTCTGTACTTCAAAAGAAACCATCAGCAGAACTAAGAGACAACCTCCAATGTGGGAAAAAATTTTTACCAGCTCTTCCTCAAAGGACTATTATCAAGAATATATAAAGAACTCAAAACAATCAGCCCCTCCAAATATAAAGA
>NW_022966226.1:0-219 GCF_012274545.1 Fukomys damarensis
GTCTAGAGTACAGTGACATACTGTAGCAAACATCTCTGCCCAGTGTTAGTAGGCTATAAGTGGCACAAACTTCTCATACCTCTATAATTAGGCTATATTACATTATGGGTCCAGGTCCTTGGCAAACTAATTTCCAGCCAAGGTCAGCCTGACTCAAACTAAATTCTTTCTGAATTACTCATTTGTTCTCTTCAGCAAGATATGCTAATGTCTCCCTTT
>NW_022966227.1:0-256 GCF_012274545.1 Fukomys damarensis
GCAGATTATCCAGCACAGTGCCTCGGCGCAGATTAGACTGTAACATGCTTGCTGTTGTGAGAGGAATAAGAGGGAGGTTTGTTTGAGGGGAGGAGCTGCCCTGTGGACCCAGTTCTTCCTCTTCTTTCTCCAGTTCTTCCTCTGGAGCCTGATGATGAGGGGACCCTGTTCCCAGCTCAGCCACTGGTGGCTGTGTGGCCTTGAGTCTATCACAAGGCCCTCTCTGTGCTCACCTAACACTAACAAAACGATTGTA
>NW_022966228.1:0-354 GCF_012274545.1 Fukomys damarensis
CCATAAAATCCACCTTTAACTGGAGTTACTGTAAGGTCACATAGCAAAGAGTGTGACTACAGGAGTGTAAAATTATGTGGCAATTTTTATTCAGTTCACACAAATAATCAAAACTCCATGAGTACATACTGAATATTTATATGAGATTATTCCAACATCCCAAAAATATTTTTTTTCACCGATAGATATTTACCAGGAAAGAAAAACTATAATAGTTCTAAGTACTTCCTTAAGATCACTTCATCTGGAAAACTGTGACAGGAAACAATCTTATCCTAGCTATTCAGGTTGGCTTTATTGGATATTTTCCATTTGATAAATATTTTTTCATCTCTGTCCATGCTGAATTGGCAC
>NW_022966229.1:0-296 GCF_012274545.1 Fukomys damarensis
CCCCAAAATAATATTCAGTGTTTCCTCCCTCACCTGCTGGGTAATTAAGCATCCTTGTCCTCAATCCCCTTCCTAATTATTCATTGTGAGTCATTAATGTGCTTGGACAGAACTGCAGAAACTTGACGGCTCCAACCTGGCCTCTGAGGTCTTTCTGGGGGCTTAGCCGCCTCCTATCCTGTTGCTCCCAGCCGAGGTGTCACCAGGTTTCCTCTTCCTCGTAGTCACTGTTGTCAGCTGTGCCTCTCCCTCCCCTCTTTCTGCAGGACGGAGCAGGGGCCATATATTGGCCAGCT
>NW_022966230.1:0-361 GCF_012274545.1 Fukomys damarensis
TTCACATTCATGAACCTGACCGCTTTCGCTTTAAACGGCTAAGGGGTGCGAGAAGCTGTTTCCGGCGGAAAACCGCACTTTAAACCGCAGAAGCCCTCTGCAAAGTGCGTTTGTGTTCTATCGTCAAACTGAAGCTATCCCCAAGTATACAGAGCTCTGGAGGCTTGTGTGCACTCTGAGATGCTAGGCACTCTCTTAGGCCTGAAGGGCTTCTCTGCAAAATGTGCCTCACAACAGTGTTTCAATCTCTGCTAGGCAGAGACCTACAAACAAAAAGCAATACAGTTGTACTCCACACACGGTGTGGACTTCACTGGTAAAGTCACAGAGTTGCAGCACCTTTCTCTGTGGAGTACTTCAC
>NW_022966231.1:0-203 GCF_012274545.1 Fukomys damarensis
CACTGTTCATACAGATTCTCCCTGATGGGGCCTAGCATCACAGTGACCACACATCATGCTCGCTGGCAGCTCAACTTTTCTCTGCAAGGAGAATGACGCCAGGTGGTTCTGACAATTCCTCCAAGAGGAACTGAATGTTACACTGGACGACAGCCGTGTGAGTGCAGGTTTCATAGTGGCAAAATGTATCTCAACTGTCCTGT
>NW_022966232.1:0-922 GCF_012274545.1 Fukomys damarensis
TTCATCTGCCTTCTAAAAGATGAGCTCATCAGTAAAGCAAAGCAAGATTTCATCAAAAATTAACCACTTCCTTATTTCTCAGAAAGAAGTAAATTACTAGATCAGCCTTTTTTAGAATTGCTACACCCAAGTGGCTAAAGAGGGAGGGCAGATACAACGTCCTGCACATGCTGACATCTGAGTGCTCGCCTCATTCTGGAATAGTCCTTCCAGCACTTGCCTCTATCATCAGACTGAGAGCAGTTCCATCTCTTGAGTGTGTGTCTGAGACTTTCAGAGATATGACAAAGATTTCCTAGGCCAAGAGCTCTTAATCAGGGAGCGGGTGGGGGAACTTAGCAGCTGGAGATATTTTCCACTGACACAATTGGAGAAGTGCTACTGGCATTTGGCATTTAGTGATGCTGCTAAAGAAGGATCTGGCCCAAAATGTTAATAGTGCCAAGCCTGAAAACCACTGATCTAAGCTGTGTGTGTGTGTGTGTGTGTGTGTGTGTGTGTGTGTGTGCGCGCGTGTGTGTGTGTGTTCTTCAGTACTGGGGATTGAACCCAGGGCCTTCACACACTGAGCTACATCTTCAGCCTCTTTTTCTTTTCTATTTTTTTGAGACAGTGCTAAGATAGCAGGTGTGTTCCACCATGCCCGGTGAGGCTACCTGTTATTATCATTTCTTTCAATTCACATGCAAAGAGGAATGAGGGGCAATCTGGAATATAAATGTAGAGATTCTTAAATCCCAGAGAGAATGCCCTTCTAGGTTGTCTGCTCCAAGTGTTCAGACACTCTATCTGCGTTGCTGACATCAGAATCTAACACAGTGGCAGGCCTGTTATGGTTATGTAGTATTTGCTGAACATTCCTATTTCACAACGTCCACTATACCTTTTGATCCTTATTTACACTTTCAGTTTCTCACACCAG
>NW_022966233.1:0-234 GCF_012274545.1 Fukomys damarensis
TGCCACTGAGCTAAATTCCTGGCCCTTCTTGTTTTGATACTGGATCTTGCAATGTAGCCCAGGCTGGCCTCAAACTCACAGTGATCCTCCTGCCTCAGCCTCCCGAGTTCTAGGTTTATGGGCATACACTTCCATAGCCAGGAAAAAAAAACAATATTTTTTCAAAACACGAAAGAAAGGATTTTTTTCTTTTTCTTTCTAGAAACAAGGTCTTGCTATGTAGCCCAGGTTGGC
>NW_022966234.1:0-439 GCF_012274545.1 Fukomys damarensis
CTCTCTCTCTCTCTCTCTCTCTCTCTCTCTCTCTCTCTCTCTCTCTCTCTTGCTGTCTCTCTCTGTTCTGTGCTAGGTGAGGATACACAGTTAGGAACAGCCCAGATAACTTTCCATTCTAAAAAAGAATGTGATCAAGTGAGGAAACAAATCATAAAAACACACAGTTTTAAAACCTTGTCATTATGGAAAATTAGAAGGACCCCTAATGTACACTGCAGGAAGAACTGGGTCAAGAAAAGCCCTTTCAGGAAATGTCATCTCCAGCAGAAGCTTAAAGGAACCATATATCCAGGAAATGTCATGAGACACCTAGATGTCAAGAGAAACCTATCTCCAGTTATCTGGTGAAGGATGAGCATCAGAAGGAGAAGAAAAACTATGTTCCAGCACAGGAAAAAGTAAATCTTTCACAGACCTGAGAGAGTCATTTCCTGTC
>NW_022966235.1:0-224 GCF_012274545.1 Fukomys damarensis
GCAAGAGTATTTAACTTACACCTAATATTTTAGGGAATCTGTAATGACTTAAAATTATGTGCAAAATTGGGTGTGCTTGTTTGTCTTCTGGAACAAGTTTCTGTGGTTCTGCTTAGTTTCTCAATGTCATGAAAAAGTAGCCCAACTTAAAGAAAGGGATTTTTTAGCACTATTTCTAATTCTCAGAATTTTTCTTCTCAGTTATAAAATGAATAAACAATATC
>NW_022966236.1:0-321 GCF_012274545.1 Fukomys damarensis
TCCCCACTTCCCCTTCAGCTATTTTCTTCCTTTTTCATACTCCCCATTATATAATTTGAACATTATTTACACTTTTAGTTTTTCACACAAGAGAAACTATTTGGTATTTACTCAAAGTGTGTCCTATGTATTTAACTTAAGAGTATGGCCTTGATGTGCATCCATTTGGCAATAAATGTTTCTAGCTTCTCATTCTTTATGGCCGAATAGTATTCCATATCATAGAAAAACAGCATCTTCTTTATCCAGTCTCCAGCTGATGGGTAATTGGGCTGTTTCCAAGTTTTAGCTATTACGAATTGTGCCACTATAAACATGGTT
>NW_022966237.1:0-215 GCF_012274545.1 Fukomys damarensis
AAACTTTGTTTTCACTTGGAAACAGTCCAAATACCCATCAACTGGTGATTGGAGAAAGAAGATACAGGTTTTTACAAAAATAAAACTGAGTACAACTCAGCCATAAAGAATAATAAGATAGAAGCATTTATAGATAAGTTCATGCAAGTTAATTTTTACAGTAACTCTGAAAGCAGGAAAAACTTCAGACTTGGACATCCAACACCGTCACGTTG
>NW_022966238.1:0-208 GCF_012274545.1 Fukomys damarensis
CCTCCCAGCAGCCTTGCTCTTCCACACTTCCTCTGTGGCATCCTTTTGACTGTAGAATCCTTTTCATTGTCACCCGAAAGAGCAGCGACTACTGTTTTCCCTATGTCAAGTTCTTTCTTATTGGGAAACAGAAAACAAAGCCTCGGGTTATCCTTCAGATTTGCAGGGAAACATCCGTGTGCAACACAGTGAGCCCACGTAGCAGACT
>NW_022966239.1:0-267 GCF_012274545.1 Fukomys damarensis
GCAAATACAATCCATACTAGTCATAATTTAACACAGGAGGATTTGCATTTTTGGTTTCATTTTTTCCTTATGAGTACTTGCAAATTGGGAATAACAATATCATTAAAGAAATAAATGAAATATAAAGCATTTTGAAATGTTGTTTTTGTTTCAATTTTTTAGAGCCTAATTTTTCAATGCCACATCAGTGTCACTTGTTCAAACAGGCAGATTACCACTGAACATCATATATACTTTTTGCCAGACCTTTCATCATCGAATATACAT
>NW_022966240.1:0-200 GCF_012274545.1 Fukomys damarensis
AAGAGCAGAACAGAAACTCCAAAGTTAGAGTGGAGAAAGTGAAGCAAAATCTTTCATGACAAACCAGGCATAAAGAGGTGGAGTGACTTCCAAAAAGTAAAATAATATTCAATTGACCCACTTTCTGCTTCTGTCTGCTCTACAGAAGAAAAATTTCTTATGGAGTCAGTAGGCTGGAGGAGTACAAGGCAGGCATTGTC
>NW_022966241.1:0-202 GCF_012274545.1 Fukomys damarensis
ATGCACCATAAACACCCCAGAGAGACGATTCTTGATGCAAAACACAAGAGGTCTTTATTCCAGGGCGCTGGGGCTCAGCTCATAACCCTAGCAGTGGCAGAGGAGTTGAGCCCCGAAGCAGGGTAGATACACAGTTTTAAAAGAAAAAAACCACAAGCTATAGGGGAGGGGGAATTCCGAGAAAGGGGAGGGGGGACTTCGG
>NW_022966242.1:0-634 GCF_012274545.1 Fukomys damarensis
TCAGACATGCATTCTTGAAGGTCTAAGAAGGATGAGAACTAAGCCCTTTAATTATTTTAAATTGCCAACTATTCATCAGGAGAAAGATGAGAACTCCTCTGCCTTCTTAGATTATTTAAAGGAGGTGTTAATAAAACAGACATTTCTGGGCACTCCAACAGCCGCAGCGAGGAAGGCCACCTGGACATGTCTCCCGCAGGCCTGCTTGTGCCCATTCGGTGGGTGTGTGCCCTCTTCTGACTGCTTTGCCACCAGCTCCAGCAAGGAAGGTAGCTGCTCAGGTGCCCTGGAAAAAGCCCCATGCGCCCCCCCAGGTCTCAGACCTCCTGATTGGGCCATCCTTGGACCCACTCTGCAGAGGCATAGATTGTCTTAAAGGGTATTTTTCTGAGCTCCCAACTTTGAACATCTTTAAAGAAAGGGCAGGAGAAACCTGCAGTAGAAGTGATTTTTAAAGAAAGGGCAGGAGAAACCTGCAGTAGAACTGGGTGGAGTTCAACCCTGCAGGTTGGGAAACTTAATTGAGGCCTTGTGACCTGAGGTCAGTCTGAGTCGTGAGGATCTGCCATCAGCTAGCTGAGATCAGAGGACTTGGTTCTGCACATGGCTGTGCACGTGGTATATTATGACAGCA
>NW_022966243.1:0-695 GCF_012274545.1 Fukomys damarensis
ACTTTCCAGGTTTAGATCCCAGATATATGTTCTTGTAAGCTTCTTCCGTATAAAACTGGCAATCACATTCCCCTCCCCTCAACCCATCCCATAACTCCAAAATGTCAATGTTGTACCCTTCTACCCTGGAACTAGGATTTAGTTCATACTTGAATTGATCTGGCGACCTAAATGCCACCCTTTTGTTTTCCAAAGACTTATCTTCAACACTTTCTAAAAGAGATAAAGAGAATGGCTCCTGTGTAAGTGCCCCAGATGAGATCCTTAATATATGTGATAGTTCAGCTAAAATCTAGACTCAGTTCTACCCTCTGCTATTTTACTTCTTAAGACATCTATAGTATCAGTTACACATATGTTTGCAAAATTGATACTCCTTATCTAAATTTTGAAATTTTCATTCTTATCATTGGAGTTAAGGATATTTCCTTGACTTAAGAGAAATAATTTACTATATATCCTAAGCCAAATAATTCAGCACTGTATGGTTTGTGATTCCAGAGGCATACAACTGTTATAGTCCAGATATTCATTAGAATAATTAAATAAAGGAATTGTAAACAAGAATGTAAATATGGCCGAAGGAATCAAGACAGAGTGTAGAAGCACCAAGGCCTGTGTGTACAGCCAGGCATGGGCTGATGACGACTGATGGAGAGCAAGAAGGGAGAAACATCACCTGATTTGAAAATAAC
>NW_022966244.1:0-233 GCF_012274545.1 Fukomys damarensis
TGTCTTCTTCTCACTACTAGGCAACTTTGATTTGGCAGGAGAATGATGGTTAATTTTCCCTGTGGGATCAGGAAGCAAAAGGAGAGAGGAAATTCTCCTTCCTGTTCTACAGGAGCAGGTCCTGGGGTGGCAGACTAGGAGCAGCAGATGCTCCCACAGAGCCCTGAAAGTAACCTTTCCTTACAACTGACCACGGTGACAACATCCACACCACAATGTATTGATTTATTTCC
>NW_022966245.1:0-594 GCF_012274545.1 Fukomys damarensis
TCTTATGGGGAGTACAACTGTAGTCCTTTTTGTTTGTAGGTCTCTGCATACCAGAGATTGAAAAACTGTTGTGAGGCAGTTTAAGCAGAGGACACCTTCATGCCTAAGGGAGTGCCTAGCAGCTCTGACTGCACACAAGCCTCCAGAACTCTGTATACTTGGGGATAGGTTCAGTTTGACGTTAGAACACAAACGCACTTTGCTGAGGGCTTCTGCCATTTAAAGTGCAGTTTTCCCCGGGAAACAGCTTCTCTCGCCGCTTAGCCGTTTAAAGTGAAAGCGGTCAGTTTCATGAATGTGAAGTACTCCGCAGAGAAAGGTGCTGCAACTCTGTGAGTTTACCAGTGAAGTCCACTTCGTATGGGGAGTACAACTGTAGTCCTTTTTGTTTGAAGGTCTCTGCATGGCAGAGATTGAAACACTGTTGTGAGGCACTTTTAGCAGAGAATCCCTTCAGGCCTAAGGGAGTTTCTAGCAGCTCTGACTGCACAAAAGCCTCCAGAACTCTTTATACTTGGGGATAGGTTCAGCTTGACGTTAGAACACAAACGCACTTTGCTGAGGGCTTCTGCCATTTAAAGTGCTGTTTTCCCT
>NW_022966246.1:0-371 GCF_012274545.1 Fukomys damarensis
AAGAGTAAATTTTACATGGGCAAGAGGGTGACAAGTACCGTGAAGAAATCAGTGGAAAAGCAGTGCACAGGGCAGCATTTGCCAAAGAGCAGGTGTCAGTGTCCAGTTACAACTACTTTACTTCATTTCATCTTATTCCATTGAAGTGAACCCAGGGCCCTTGCACTGAGCTACACCCTCAGTCCAGTTTAATTGATGATTGATTGATTGATTTAGCATCTCACTAAGCCACTAAGTTGCCCAGGTCAGTCTCTAACTTGTGATCCTCCTGCCTTGGCCCCCCAAAATGCTGGGGTAGTTGGGTGTGCACCCCTCAGAATAAGTTTTAAAATGTAGTAAAACTTTGCACTTTGAGCGTACCTGGAAGAGTG
>NW_022966247.1:0-298 GCF_012274545.1 Fukomys damarensis
GAAAATAATTTTTCTGTTAATGAATGTAATTTTTTCTTGGAGACAACTTTTCCTACAGGGAAAGACTAGAGAGAAATTTTCTGCCTGAGAAAACAGGACACCTTTATAAAGTAGTCAGTGTCCGGGGCAGTGGTGACCATGGCCTGAGGCCCTGGGGTACTGTTGGCCCAGACTGTGAGGGGCTGACAAGGAACACAGACTGGCTGAGGGTCATGGGGTTGGGATGCTTCTGGCCCCATTGCTCACTGTTGAGCTGTCCAGTTTTCAGGGACTCTTGGTCACGGGGGTGCCTCTCCCT
>NW_022966248.1:0-222 GCF_012274545.1 Fukomys damarensis
CGAGTGCCTAGCAGCTATGAGTGCACACAAGCCTCCCGTACGCTGTGTACTTGGGGATAGGTTTAGTTTGATGTTAGAACACAAACGCACTTTGCAGAGGATTTCTGCGGTTTAAAGTGCAGTTTTCCCCAGAAAACTGCTTCTCTCGCCGCTTAGCCTTTTAAAACGAAAGCGGTCACTTTCACGAATGTGAAGCACTCCACAGAGAAAGGTGCTGCACCT
>NW_022966249.1:0-551 GCF_012274545.1 Fukomys damarensis
AAAAGATAATTTAAATGATGAAACAGTATCAATAATGGATTCTAATACTTATCCATACATTACCTTCAAGTGGAAAAAACACAAAGGAAAGCCTATTAAAGTAATGTGCATACCAAATAATTAACAGTCATACTAAGTAAGACAACATGAGGGTTTTGAAATAAAGAAATGAGCTGGGCATGGTGGCACACGCCTGTAATCCCAGCACTCAGGAGGCTGAGGCAGGAGGATCGCTGTGAGTTCCAGACCAGTCTCAACTATATAGTGAGATCCTGTCTCAAAAAACAAACAAAAAACCCCCCCAAAAGAAATAAAGAAATGAATCTGAGCGCTACCTGGGAAATAAATGCAATCTGACAATAGCTAGCATGATGCAAGCAAATGAGCTGGGGAACCAAAACACACAAACAAAACCACAAGGAGCCGGGGATTTAGCTCAGTGGTTCCGCCGCCTGCTTTGCAAACTCAAGGACCTGAGTTCGATCCCCGGTACAAAAAACAAAACAAAACAAAAAAACAATGCAAAAAACACACAAGGGGAGCCAACATTG
>NW_022966250.1:0-1480 GCF_012274545.1 Fukomys damarensis
TTCATAGTGGCACAGTTTGTAATAGCTAAAACTTGGAAACAGCCCAATTGCTCATCAACTGGAAACTGGATAAAGAACATGTTTTTTGTTTGTTTTTTACAATGGAGTACTAATCAGCCATAAAATACGAGAAATTAGACACATTTATAGATAAATGTATGCACACTGAGGTGATACTCTTAAGTGAAATAAATAGGACTCACATGTGTAAATATTGAATTGTTTCAGTAGTGTGAAAAACTGAAAGTGAAAATAAGATCAAAATGTATAATAGATAATGTGAAATAGGAAGAAAAGTTCCAAAGGGGAAGGATAATTGGAAGGGGTAGGGGAAAAGAAAGAAGGTAAATAATCAGAGTTGAAAGTTTTGTCTGAGGTAATGTGTATCAAAAATGTATGTTCTTTTTATTTTTATTAGTATATGTTTGCAATGCATAATGATTATATTTATCTTATGGAGTTGGTACATATACATACACATTTTAATTAGTTTTACTCTCTTCTTTTCTTTCCATTTGTCCTTCGTCCACTTCTTAATTCCCCTTCCCTTTGCAAAAGATTTAGCTCTCTGTTTTCTATTATCTGTCTTTTATTTTGCTCTTTAAATTATTCACAGATTATGTTTCTCATATAAGAGAAACCATGCAACATTTATACTTAACTAAGATAATTTTCTTTCTTTTTCTGTAATGTGGTAAGTTTCTAGTGTTCTGAAATTTCATAGCCATTGTTCATTCTTGTGATCTATATATGAAAAATTTTATGTTATGTAGCTATCTAGATATATAACATCCAGAGTCTCAAGTTTAACTGTTCTTAAATTTATAACTTCCTCTGTCTGATTTCTCTATTCTGTTTTTCAATCTCTCTTATCCTTCCATCACTTGTTTTAGTTTGGTAGCTGGGTGAAATTAGTTTGAGGGAACTCTGAGACATTCCAGGGTAGATAACAGTATTCCTCCAAAGTGATGAAGTTCTATACCTACAGATGAGAATTAACCAGTATCAGCCTGAACTCAAAACTGGATAAAGACCCAACTAAGAAAGAAAACTATAGGCCAATCTCCTTCATGAACATAGATGCAAAAATGCTCAATGATATATTAGCAAATAGAATGCAGCTCATTATCCAAATGAGCATAGATCATGATCAAGTAGGTTTAATCCCAGGGATGCAAAGATGTTTCAACATAGGTAAGTCAATAAATATAATGCATCCAATAAACAAAAATAAGGTTAAAAAAATGTAGATTCAGAAAAGGTTTCCTACAAAATTTGACACCCCTTCATTATAAAAACCCTGAATAATACAGATATAGAGGAACCATATCCAAATATGAATAAGCTACATATGACAAACTACATCAGCATCATACTAAAAAGGGGAAAACTGAAAGAATTTCCTTTCAAATGAGAAAGAAGACAAAGATGTCCACTATAAACTTTTTATTTCAGCATAGTATTGGAAACATTAGCTAGA
>NW_022966251.1:0-256 GCF_012274545.1 Fukomys damarensis
GAACCAGAGTATACCTAGCCTCCCAGATGAATTAGCTCCTATTAAATATCTTCCCCAGAAGTTTTACCCAAATATTTCTTCTTATATCTAATTGACTCCCTCCATCTGCAAAAAGCCTGAGAAATGTTTCTTAGCTAAGAACACTGCCACCTAAATAAAGCCAGGGTTCCATTAGCAAGGCAGAAGGAGAGATTAGATAGAGATTAGAAGGCCACTTCCCTGGGAACAAGGGGCCCCTCCACATCTTTTACAATAA
>NW_022966252.1:0-241 GCF_012274545.1 Fukomys damarensis
GGACCAAGAGATGGAGGAAAGAGGGAAGGTAAAAACATGAAAAAAGAATTAAAATGTGCTATAAATGTGTTCGGATTGTCCCCACGAAGAGTGTAATCGTTACGTAGTGCAATCATACACTAAGAAAAAATTTAAAGTTAAAAAAAAAAAAGTGTGACAGAAGGAGAGGGTATACGTTGCTCAGTGGTAGAGGTCGAAAGCACATTTTCATGGAAAGATTAGATTTTGCTAAAAAAAAAAA
>NW_022966253.1:0-205 GCF_012274545.1 Fukomys damarensis
CCGTCTAACTACATTTGCCTTGGGAGACTTGAGTGAACCATTTCCCCAATTGCATTTAAAGACGTATTTTTTGATTAGAAAACTCACAGAAAAAATGTTTAAAAAAAATGAGAAAATGACATTCACGCGCAGATAAACTGCGTTGAAACCATTGAAGCCTTTGACTGATTGAAATATGTCAGATTCCATATTCATGCCTAATTCT
>NW_022966254.1:0-597 GCF_012274545.1 Fukomys damarensis
ATGACTATCATAAATATATATGCACCAAATACTAATGCCCCCAACTATACAAAACAAATATTATGGGACATGAAACATCAAATAAGCACTAATACAATTGTAGTGGGGGACATCAATATCCCACTGTTACAAAAAAGTTCAACAAATCCAAGGGTTGGATTTTCAGAAGAATAAATAAAATCAAGACACCCCTAACAAATGTATCAAAAAATGGAAAGAAGTGGCTCAGATCCATGGAATTAGGAAGGAAAAAGTTAAAGTCACAAGAGATCCAGCAGAAACCCAGATGATTATCATACCTACTTTGAGAACCTGTACTCTAATAAAATGGAAAAAAAGAAAGGGGCAGATTTCTATATACATATGAATTATGAAAGTTGAATGAAGAAAATATAAAAATTCTGTGCACCAATTACAATCATTAAAATTGAAAACATAATTAAAAATTTACCAACAGGGGAAAGCCCAGAATATTATGGCTCCACTGCTGAATTCTACAGGACATTTAGAGAAGAACTATTACCACTACTCTTTACTTTTCAGTGAAATTAAAAGGGAAGCAATACTGCCAAATTCATTCCTGGAAGCAAGTGTTAC
>NW_022966255.1:0-687 GCF_012274545.1 Fukomys damarensis
AAGATGCACCACCGACAAACCCCCAGGAGGAGCGATGCTGCTGTCCACGACTCACTGCCCAGGGACACAAGCTCAGAACGGGACCACGGTTCAAAGCCAGCTGTGGTTTGAGTCAGATTTCAGGCCTTTGCTGACAGATGGAAATGGCCTTGCTTCTATAAATAAAGCTCTCACCTCCCATACCTGTTTGCTGTTTGCCTGAGATGCTATTTGCTCACTGTAAAGGATGAGAGGGCTTTTTAATAAGTAAGATACAAGTGTATATTTATTTAGGATTCTGTATATAAAATGTGCATGATGATAACAGTTGTCAAAGGAGTCTCTGAAATAAGTGGCTATACAATACTGACTCCACGATGTTTAACATTTTCACAATGTTACTGAGAAAGGCTCTGTTTTATTACTGTTTTAATCACAGGCGGTATTGGGAATTTTTTTTTTCTGAACCAATCAACACTGATAAGCGATATCCATTAGCAGATAAAACCTGGCAACACTTAAGGTCCAGGCTGTCTCTTCTGTGTCATCCATTTGTTTTCGATCTGCTGTCATCATCGGTACGTTTGGGTGGCACTGATATGTTTCAAATTTTAATTTTAGCTTAAGCAAACCAAACCTAAACAAGCTAGTACCACCTAAGGAATATCTAACTAGTAAGTAACTGTTTGCACGCACACACACACCTAC
>NW_022966256.1:0-228 GCF_012274545.1 Fukomys damarensis
GCAATTTGGGTTTCTGTTTTAATATTTAGATCTTCGATTTATTTTGATTTTAGTTTAATGCATAGTGGAGATATGGCTCTAGATTCAATCTTCTGCATGATGATAGCCGCTTTCCTCGATACCATTTGCTAAAGAGGCTATCTTTTCTCCAGTATATGTTTTTGGCCCCTTTGTTGAAGATCAGATGGCTTAATGTGCCTGGTGTTGTTTATGTTCTATGGTCCCAGA
>NW_022966257.1:0-549 GCF_012274545.1 Fukomys damarensis
AACAATATAATAGGCTTCCCATTAGTAGAAATTTGACCTCATTAATGTTATTTTAAATTCACCTAGAAACATTCGGGTCAATTGGGCATGTGTTATTTTCTTTTGAAATATGAAATACTCATAAATCATGATGTGCACACTATACTTGTGAATGTTCATATGTATGTTTAGTTTAATGGAAGAAAGAACACATATCTTTATTACTACTCCAATGACTTATGGCATAACCTTTACACACTCTATTTTTCTCTGCTCCCAAAATCTTGAAAAGCCTTTTTCTACCACATTTACATATAAGTAAACATGAACACTGCTGAAGATTCATCACAAATGTTACCTTATCTGAAAATTTATTATTTAATTTCTGTTTTGTCCCTTCATGAAATGTGACACTCGTGAGCAGGCCTTTTTGTCATACACCTGCCATTTCTTAGCACATCAATATGCTACTTGCCTCACTTTAATTGGGTAATAAATTTGAGCTCAAATATACTGTGCTGTCCTATCCCAAGACCTATCAGTGCCTGTTACCGTGCCTGACAAAAAGCT
>NW_022966258.1:0-244 GCF_012274545.1 Fukomys damarensis
CATTTTGTATTTTGACCAGCAATTCATAAGGGTTCCAGTTTCTCCACATCCTCACCAATACTTATCGTCATGTGTTTGATAATAGCCATTCTAGTAGTATGAAAGAGATAAATGCCGTTTATTACTCAAACTGTGTCATGGATGGGATGAGTGAGAGTGAACTGAAGAGCCGTGAACGGAATGCTATGAAAGTTCTCAAACCTGGAATGTGAAGAGGTGCTACTGATCCATTACTACAGGGTAT
>NW_022966259.1:0-337 GCF_012274545.1 Fukomys damarensis
CTGTGATGTACTAAGAAAGGGATATTTGGTCTTTGTCCCAGGTCTGGGCAGAGCTTTTCTCTGTGGCTCTCCGAGTGGCAGTGGTTGGAGGAAGGCCTCTTGTCTTCCACGAAAGCCCTTTCGGCCACACCGGAGTGTGTATCCATGAAGTGCTGGGGAGGGGCCGGTTGTCAGAGGGCCCAACCGCGACACCAAGGATCCGGACTTGGAGTCTCGCTCCCTGACCTTTCCGTGAGGGCTGAAGGCTGAGCTTAATCGCCAAATGTTAAACATCTCTGGCCGTCATAGAATTAAAAATTAAAACAAACTTGAAATTCCATCTTACTCCTGAATGAAT
>NW_022966260.1:0-286 GCF_012274545.1 Fukomys damarensis
ATCATTTTGCATTCTAAATATTTACAGGAATAAAGAAAATGGATGAATATAGTAACAAGAAATACTCAACAGAAGGGTTATGTGATAAATATGACAAGCATGCTCAGGACTTGTATACTGAAACAACGGAAAACTAATGAAAGAAATTAAATAAAACATGCCGTGTTCATGGATGGGAGGATGTAATACAATCAAGATATTAATTCCCACTTGATTAATGACGCTGCTGTCAAATTCCCACAAGAGTTTGAAGATGTAGTAAAAAATATTCTAAAATTTATATGAG
>NW_022966261.1:0-220 GCF_012274545.1 Fukomys damarensis
CTTCCACAAGAGCTAGGCCTGGACAATTCACAAGTACAACCTATATTTATTTTTCAAGAACCACCAATATAAAGATAATTCTCTTAGAAGCATGGTATCGGAAAATACACATTTTTCTCTTCCTAAATAAGAGTTTCAATATTCATGTTGTTTAAGCGATGCATTCCAATCAGTAATTATTTGATCAATTGTTTTTAAGTGTATAATGGCTTTTCTTGTT
>NW_022966262.1:0-7545 GCF_012274545.1 Fukomys damarensis
TGGTTCCTTCCTCTCTGGTGCTATTCCTCTGCTCTGCCTCTCGGGAAGCAAATCTCTCTTCCTCTCAATTGTGGGCTTGGGTGTTGTGCTCCCAAGGTGGGAAATCTGACCAGTGCAGAAACTGGCAGCAGAATGAGTCCCACAGGTACTCCACCTGGAGTCTTCTGTCCACCTCACTGTCCAGCTCTGCCCAATAAACCCCTCTGTGCTTCACACTGACATTGCCTGGAATTCTATTTCCCTGCCGAGTCGAGAACCTACTCAATGGGCCAAATTGTGGTCATCATCACCATTTGGGGGAAGCTCCTCCCAACAAATCTATAGATTCACTAAACCACAGATTTGTGCTGACTCACAAAACCGTAAGTTCATATAAATTCCTAGAAGTGCAGATGCATCTATTTCTAGTTCCAGTCTAGCTCCACAGGACCTTCTACTTTATTCATTTGTAGCTCTTTCTGCAGCAGAGAATCAGTGTCATTCTCCACAAGGTCTTCTTTTCTCAATTCTGGAATACACATAAAATGGCAAGGGATACCACCTCCCTTAGTACTTGTTGAATTTAATTATTTTTAAGCACATGAAAAATTAGCATTTCTAAATGTGAGAACAATTAAAAGGTATACTCAGAGAGGCGTTATCTTTCCTATTCCTCTGACCTAACTTCCAGTCTTCACCCTATCTATTTAACCTCTTCCCACTTCTATCATCTCATTAGTTCTAAGTTTTTATTTCTTGTTTATTTTGGAGGCAGATGAAGAGATATATGTATGTTTTTATGTTTCCTGTTCTTTGTTATATGAAAACTAGATAATTCATGCAAATGTTCTGTTCTAAAATAACTTTAAATCTAAACAAAGATACAATCTCTACTTTGGGTAAACACACAAAAAATGAATCAATTCTAAAATTAAAACAAATTATTGACTCAACCTTTTAACATTATTTTCATAAACATTCTGTTCTTGATTATGAGCACCTAAAACCCTTTAACATTCGACCTAGGTAGAAGCATAAGATGGTAGTAGGCATCTTTCTGAGAGCCAGTCTGCTCTATCAACTCACTTCTTCAGTGAAGAATGATTTATCATCAAGCTTAACACGTTTTTCTGGTCATAGCTGGTTTGAACTAAGAGGATCTGTGACATCACTCAGCCCAGACATTCTGAGATGCTCTGTTCCCTTGGGGCTATGGTTCTAGAATTCCTCACCACTGAAGAGTCACTGTAGAGAGATAGAGACAACTCACAATCCTGCCTGGTACCTCCTCTGACAGGTTTGAAGATGAGTGACAAGGGCTGCACAATGAAGGGGAAGACTCCGAAAGTTGGAGACTCCCTCGGACATGGTTTAAAGATGAGTGGCAAAGTCCGAACACCGAAAGGGAACACTTTGAAAGTTGGAGACCCCACGAACATGCGGAGGGCTGTCATGACCAACTTGGTTGAAGAAAGGAGAAACAAGCTTTATGTTGAAAAACTTGAGAAGATTTTAAATATCCGGCTCAGGGAAATTGAGAGAGAAAAGGCAGCCCTGGATAAGATCTTAGCAAAGCTTTATAGGACAACTGGTTATTTTCCAGAAATGCAATTGTGGTGACTGATGCCCCAGTAGACAAGTAGTTCATCTAAAAAGTTCAGCTCAGCAAACATCAACTATGCTCCTGTTATTCAAGCATGGTATTTTTAGCAGCTTCTCATGATATGACTTGCAAAGCAAATGCAACCCATTTCTTGAAAGCTCTCAGAATTAAATTGCATGGCTTTATTACTTATTTATGATCTGCAATTAAATAAATGTGTATTTCAAATCAAATTGTGCCAGAAATTACTCTTTGATACCAGGAAAATTATCTAAAATGCATCTAACATTTATATACAGTTGCTCAGATTTCCCAATTGTAAAATCAGAATAGTATTTAACCCAGAAAATTATTGTCACATCCTCCTATGATGCCACATACAAATCTGTCAGCACAACAGATGATTCATTATGTGCAGTTGCAATAGTGTTTTTTTCTGGAATAGACAGTGAGTAGAACTTCTAGACTAATATATAGCTTTGTGGGCATCTCAGCGTTCACAATGTAAATCACTGCTTTTGGATCTCAGACATGATGTCTCAATTCACTAGATCTCAACCACCAGCAATATAATTCTGTCTTCCCAAAAATAATTTTAAATTCAGACTGATACAGAGGTACATAAACCTCTTGTATTGTGGGTGGCACTTTGTGTCTAGCATGGGCCTGCTTGCTCATGGTGTGAGGGACCAAGATCCTGTGCAGGCCTGTTTGCCCACTTTTATTATTTTTTTAAAGGCGGTATGTGTGTGTGTGTGTGTGTGTGTGTGTGTGTGTGTGTGTGTGTATTTATGAGGGAAAGACCAATATTCAGTGACCAAATTTCATTGAACATTCCATTGAACATAATTTCTAGATGTGATACAATTTTCCATTTGGTAATCAAATCATGTCATGAATTCACAGGCTTGTGTGCTACAGACATTAGTGTTTCTATCATAAAACTTTGAATTAAATGAAAATATTACATTTTTATAATAATTCTGTAAATCATAAAGCTAAATCACATTAATACCATCAGTTTTAGAGAACAATACAGTGGCCAGATTATATACCAATGATTTCAGCTTTTGGGACCTTTTGTTATAGTTTTTTAAATATTCACTTTATATCTTTATTCTTTTTATACTTCACTTAAACTAATGTGTGAATAAAAATTTAATGAAAGAGAAATAAGAATTAGGTATTCTCTTTTTTGGTTTTTGGTACTGGGGTTTGAACTTGGGACCTTGTGCTTGTGAGGCAGGCAGCGAACCACTGAGCTAAATACCTGGCCCTGAAAGATCACTCTTTTTCTAGATGGAAAAAAAAATTTTTTTTGAGACAAGGCCTTGATTTGTAGTGTAGGCTGGACTTGAACTCATTATGTAGTAAAGGCTGGTAATCCTCTTGCCTCAGCCTCCCAAGGGCTGGTGTTACAGGCATATTCCACCATACCTGGCTTAGAAACAAATTTGTATCTAAAAATATCTAATTTTAAAACTATGTCCATAAATAGAGGTGGAATCCCAAATCCCAACCTGAGTAACATATCCCTACATTGCTTCCTAAACACCAAGTTTTCCTTATAGGTGAAGGATATATGCTTTTCACCTCAGGGTGCCATGGAGCTCAAGGCTGGTACATTTATATGGGCACATCAAGACCAATAAAGTCTTATGGTAGCAGAGATTAAAAATACAAATGTTGACATGTGAGCTATCAAAATGATAACTTCCTTTTTATTAGAAAGAATATTTATGAGCAGAGCAATGCATGGCAACTCAGAGTATCTACCTCTTTACCAGCTATTTGAAAATTGCTAAGCATCACAAAACAGTGGCTAGCAAAGGTTTGCTAAGTGGCTATGACAAGGCTTCCAGAGATGTCTGCTAGACAACTTTTATTTGTTCCAGATATTACACTAACTAACCTGTGGACATATCTACTGATCTATTGGTCTCAGGATCATTTTATACTGTGAAAAATTATTGAGAATTTTAAAGTACTTCAATTTATGTGGATTATTTCTATTGACCTTTACTGTATTGAAATTGACACTATACTTGATAAAACATAGGCACTTAGGAAGAAGAGCAGACAGGTTTATTCCTGATTCCATCCCAATTCACCAGCTTCCTGCTGTGCATCTCTAAGTAGAAATTTCTGCTCTTGGTATGTAGGAAGAGGAAACAACTCAAAGGGAAGGGCCTATTGCTGACTGGAAGGGAATAGTACACTTGTTTTCTTCAAGCTACCACACCAGTTCCAGAACTTAAAGCTATCATGCTACCAAATATACGAATTTTTAAGATCTAAATATCCCATGGACTTAAATTGTTCTTGCCCTACTGCAATGGGCCAGCTGTCTTCTCCACTCCCATCTTTAGGAAACCTAGGGACGTAAGTTGGTAACTGTTGGAGAAAAATAGTTGTATTTAGATCAAACTCAAGGTGAGCACAGAATATCTTAGCCCTAGCAACCAGAGTCTGAGGCAAAGCTTCTGTGTGAAAGTGTTCATAAAAGTTGCAATTGCCCAACAGTAAGAGTGACATAAAGAGAAAGAAGGAGATGCATCTCCAGTCAAGCCAAGGCTCCACAGAAACCCAGAGCTGGTGCTGTGACATGGGAGACATCTCTGAAGAGGCCATAAGAAAGGCGTCTTGACAACCTCTAATGGGGATCAGGAGAAAGGGCATGGAATTTGCCAGTTGCCTTCTGTTTCCTGTATCTCACTGGTCACAAATTTCCCGACAACAACTCACCCACACTTCTGGTTACTTGGCTACTCCAGGAACCCACCAAATAAGCCAAAGGTGCAGGGGTCTGGTTGGGTCCAACTTTGGCAGACTTTGGGCACAGTATGATGCTACTGTGATAGACTATGAAAGCTGTGCCCCAGGAGAGGATGAGATGAGATGAAGTGTATGGACTAAGGCAGCAATAGCAGTGGGTATGTAGAAAACCTAGGAAATACACAAGCTGAGCCTGGAAAAATGTCATTGGATTTAAAAGACTGTATATATCTGGTATTTGAAGAATGAACTTACCACATTTTGTACCACATTTTACATCTAGATATTTCCCAGCCATTAGAAAACCACAGGGACAAACATATTAGTATGATATAGTAGCCAAAACTAGTATCATGATCTTTCAATCCTCCTCCCAAAGCCACCCTACTCTATTCAATTCATTAAGAGACCTTGTTTGTAAATTCTGTTAAGCTTATCTGTTGCCAAGTGAGAAAGACCTTATTTCTTTTAGGTTTTTTTTTTGAGGCATAGTACAACCAGCATAGTTTGAATTTTATAAAAGCTTAAAAGCACAAAAAAAAATAATAGCAATCATAATTCGTGGCCAACAGATTGTTGTCTGCTAAATCAGTAGTCCCTGGGGCATCTTTACTTTAGTGGATGATTCTTAATTGTGCTATGCTGTGTAATTTAGAAAGAAGAGTTTAAAAATCCCAAAAGTCACAACAGAATTTCAAGGCTTTTCCCCACTAGAATCCAGAACATGTCACCTACACAAACCTTTTTATGAATCTAGGATTCCAGTTGATATATCTATCTTAAGCAGATGTAAAAAAAAAAAAATTACTCCTTAAAAATACAATAACATTAAAATCTGAACTTTTTCAAGAATGCCAATTATCCACCATCCCATTTTCTTTTAGTATGCATTGTCTTTAAAGACCTGGATTTGAAACATAAGTTTATCCACTACTTACCACCTCAAATTCTTTAACAGCAAAGAAGAACAGTAGATAGTCAGATGGCCGTTCCCACAGGGGTATTTTTACCAGAGCCTTTAGAGGTGTGTATCATTTATCTTACTTTATACAACCATTGCCTGAACATTTCCTCTCTGCCTACTGCTTGATTCAATCCCGGCTCCTCTGCTTGCCTCAGTAAGACCCTTTATAAGATCAACTGTTCATCATGCACCAAAGCACACTGTCTGGCATGTGTGATGCCCAAACAGCTCTCTCCAGCATGCCACTAGATCAAAGCTTATTAGTCATGAGAACAGGATGGTCCGCAGGCCCACATGCCTCAGGAGAAAGAAATCATCCGAAGAATGAACCGTGACAGCTCCAAGGCTGGAGGCTCAGTGTGGTCATGATTAACTCCAGTGTTACGTGGGTTTCTTAGGAAACGTCCCAGCTGCACCAACTCCACCCTCACGAAACAATATTCCCAAGCTAGACAGCCTTGGTGATGACAGCTAACATCAGAGATACCTTCTTACGAGGTAAGGGTTTGTCCTTTTCAAAGCAGAGGTGTTCTACAAGACAAGGGCTACTAATATTTATCTTATTCTCTTTTCAAGGTACCAAGAAATGTACAACCTAAGTGTTCCTGGGTAAAACAGAGAAGGATGAAATTGAGAACAAGGCAGGTCAGTCCTAGAAGGTGGAGAATAGGATGAGATTTCTCACTCACCTGTGGTGGGTGTTGGGATACTGGAGCCATGACTAGTTCAACTTTCACTGCCTTGCTCAGGATCATCCTGGAACCCTGCAAAGTGATTCATCACTTCACTCTTCACTCTCCACGAAATCTCTTTCTTTTCACAAATCGCAGTCATCTCTCCTAAAATGCATGCCCTTAGCCTATGTTGTAAATGTACAAAGGCCAACCAAAAAGGATGATGTGCATCTATATAAAAAATCGTATTGCAATGGAAGACACATTGCCATTCATTGTCCTCAAAATACTTATTGCACCATTCTTGCCATTTTCAGAAGCAGTTTTGTAAGTCTCCTTTCTTGAATGTTTTATGAGGTGTGATAAAACATACAAAAAAAACAGGCTCATGTAAACGTTATAGTGTGTCTTTATCTACCTCGTTTGCTATATCTGGCACCACGTGACTTTTGGCTCTTTCCCAAATCCAAAATGACCATGGACAGCCAATGTTCTAAACTGCTTAGTACACTGAAGCAGCTGCAACAGTACAACTAAAAACACTCATATGTTATTACAAGTAACTTGTTAATAAGACAAAGTCTTCAGCATTTAGTCTTGCTTGGTGAATAACTGCAATAAGAACTTTTAATGAGAACATAGAATATTTTTATATTAAAGAGAGATGAATAAAAGCTAGTCTTCCTGGCACATAACGCTCTGCCTTTCTCACTGTCTGAGATCACACTCAAACTCCACTCCATGCTCTGCAAGGCCTTTCCAGGCCTGTGCTCTGTGTACTCTTCTGTATCATTTCTTGTTGCCCCTTCATTTGTACCTTTGGTTACAGCCATGCCAAAATGCTTTCTATTTTCCCCCAAAAGCCTTAAAAAAAATCAGGAGAGAAACTGCATTTTCTGTGTCCCCAGTGCCAGTTACATGGCCCAGCACATAATACATGCTTTACTTGCTAATAAGTGGAGACAACATGTTACCCAGACATGGGTTTCTCCAAGGTATTTTACTTGCATCATCACAACAGGTATTAAACAACAAGTGTTAAATAGCAGGTTGCATAAATGCATGGCTGGACTATTCTTACTTTTATTTTTCTGATGTCTTTTCCTGGAATGACAGACTCATGAATTGGTATCTGTAAGTTGTTTGAGTGTCCATGCTGCTTCAAATCATAGGTGTCACTTGGCTTTCTCTGTGCTTCATGATTTATCACCAACCTCATTTGTAATGAGCAATGGACTGTGGTTTGCTATTGCAATGATCTGTGTATAATTGTGTCTACCTAATGCTTCTTGACTTGCTTGGATTCTGTTGCCTCTCTAATACTTTTTACACTAGTTTCCTTTCATGCCAAGTGAAAAACTATTTCTATCTGAACAGAAAGGAAAAATATTTTAGTTTAAAAATCTCAGTCTAATATAATATGGTATCAATTAGTAAAAGTAACTTTTTTTTTCTTTTTTATTGAGGTTATTGGTACAATCTAGGTGTACAAATACAGTTATATTCATCATTGGGATTCTGTACCTTTACATAATAGGTCTTGATTCTCA
>NW_022966263.1:0-205 GCF_012274545.1 Fukomys damarensis
GATCTTCTCCTGGGGAGCAGGAAAGGAACTCAACAGGGAGTTTTCAAAGAACTGAGCAGACAGGATGCAGACCCAGGGGAGTCTCGATCCCAAACCCTTGGCATGTGAGCTCCTAAATATATCACTTTGCTATACATTATTCTTCCCCTTGAACATAACTGCTTACTCTGTTGTAGGCTTAAGTGAGTGCCCCAAATCAGTATAC
>NW_022966264.1:0-997 GCF_012274545.1 Fukomys damarensis
CAGTACTAAAAAAAAAAAACCACAAAAAAAACAAAAAACAAAACAAAACAAAAAACCAAAACGTAGCAATAACAAAGCAGACAATCCAAATGAAAATCATCCGAAAAAAGTGAAAGGTATTTTCACCAAAGGAAGGACACAGATTGGTAGCAAATAATCACAAGAAAAGATCACTGTAGTATATGTTTTAAGGGAATTATGCACTGACCATGAAATGCTACTGCATGCCTTTTAGAGCGGCTCATTTTAGCCATGCCAAATGCTGATAAGGACACAGAGCAATAGGAATTCTCATCCACTGCTGGTGGGAATGCAGAACACTGCGGCCACTGTGGAGGAAAGTTCAGCAGCTTGAAAAATTGGTGGGGAGCGCACAGTTGTCTCTTGAAACTTGAACGTACACGTATCGCCACCTTTCAAGCCGGACAGCTGTGCTGTCATTTGACTGCATCAAAGCCAACAGGTTTATCTCCTTTCACCTTCACAAATGAACATTCGTACTTCCCGTCTGCCTCAGTTCCCCGGATCTGCCAACGTCCTCCTCATGTACGGTGAGTGAATGCCCAGAGGGATCACTGAACACCTTCTCGCCTTCATATTCCCTTCATTAGAACTAAATGCCCTAGTTTCTAGCCCTTGTCTTTAGGATATGACCTTTCACCTGCACAGATTTAGTGGAAGGAAGTGAAGAACTGACAGTTTAGAGCATTCCCATTACGATGCTTAATTACTGGAAGTTATAGAAGCTTTCACATATAACGTTTATTACTCCATTTTATTATGCTTTACTTCATATACTGTACAGATTATTGCTTTCCCATGGATAAAGTCTGGAGTGTATCCTGCTATTTTACAGAGGCAATGGGTGCAACCTACATTTATTTTCCTTATGCAATGTTTTTCTACTTAGTGATGAAATTTATCAGGGCCTCTATTAGGATAGGCAAAATGAATTGTAATTTAGCAAGCTTATATCGAAAGATTATATATATATATA
>NW_022966265.1:0-295 GCF_012274545.1 Fukomys damarensis
AGACAGGAGGACTGCCATGAGTTCATGAGTTCAAGATAAGACTGGGCTGCATAGTGAGTTTAAGACCAGAGTGAACTACATAGTGAGACTCTGTCTTAGAAAAACAAAACAAAAAGAAAAACATGCTCTTATGTTAAGGAATACAATTTTTGTCTGATTTTTCTCCAGCACTTCCTGCTTCAGTAGTGATTTTCTTATGGTTCCTAGTTCCTGACCTCCCATTGAGTTAGAAGGAATGTTCACAGCACAATGCCCTCTATCTCTTAAGTTTTTTATTCTCTTGCTTATAGTATCA
>NW_022966265.1:4082-5917 GCF_012274545.1 Fukomys damarensis
ACAGTCACTGACTGCAATTTTATCTTCTATATCTGAGATTCTATCTTTGGACTCTTTTATTCTTCTGTGAACACTCTCAATGGAGTTTTTAATCTCCTGGATATCTGTTTGAATTTGTCCTATGGATTCCATTTCTTTCTTGTATTGGGAATTTATTGTTTCCAATTCTTTCTTATGCTGGGCATTCATGGCTTCTATCATGGTCCTGAGCTCATCTATTTTCCTCTCAGTTTTTGTTCTGGAGTCATGAATTATAACTTTCATTTTGCTCGTCACCTCTGATTATCTGGGAAATTACTTCTGTTTTATATTTCTCTAGAGCCTGATTGATCTGTTTGATTACTTCCTGTGGTTTGAGTTCAGTGTGTCCTGATGATTCACTGTCAGACTTTTCATCCTTATTTACCCCACTATTTGCCACTGATGAACTGGAAGTCTGTCCCTGTATCTTCCTTAAGCGTTTTCTCATTTTTACTATTGTTGTTGGGTTGTCTGTCCTTAGTTTAACCTTTAGGTTATTACTTAAATCTTCCTGATGTAGTTGGGCTGCAGCCCATGGGTCTCTAATGATTCATAGACATTCTCATTTTTGTAATACTGAAGAAAACAGCTCATTGAATCAATCAATCACAATCCTTTATCCAAATTGATACAATCAGCACCACAATATAATGAAGCACAATTTGTTAATTGACCACTTATGGTAGTCATCAGTCTATCATCTTCAAAGCATGTGAATTAAATTAAAATCAAGACACAATCCAAAATATGCTTACAGTGAATAAACTTTTCAATAGGATATTTACCATTTAGAATGGTGGCTTAAGACAGAGTTAAGACAAGAAGGGTAGATAAGTAAAAGAATTAGAGAAGGTTTCATATGAAGCCAAAACACGTAGAATGACCAGGCAATCATCAGGAAACTGTTGAATTAAAAAAGAACAAACAAAATAGAAGTATGATAACCCTCGAGTGAGGTAGAATAACATAAGAAAAGAACAGAAAGAGAAAAAAAATAATAAAAGAAGAAATCTGACTTAGGACAAGAGGAAAAACAGAAAGGGAAATGAGGGATACTACAGTGGAGTAAGAAACTGAGTTGGAGAAAGAAGACAGAAAAGAAAAGAAAAAAAAAAGAAAAAAAAAGAATTTGCAGAGTAGGATGAAAAAAAGAAAGAAAAAAATGAGTTTGAAGGGCCTCTTTCAGACTATATCGCTGTTGTCATAATATACAATATGTGCTGCCATTTGCAGAGCCAAGTCCCCTGATCTCAGCTAGCTGGTGGCAGAACCCCACGATGCAGACCGAGCTCGGGCTGTAAGGCCCAGACTGAGTCCCCCGACCTCCTGAAGGGTTGAATTCCACTCAGTTCTACTATATATTTCCCCACCACTTCTTTAAAGATGTTCAAAGCTAAAAGCCCCGGAAAATACTCTTTATGACCACCTCTTCCTCTACCTGCCATCTTGAGCACAATCAGGAGGTTTAAAAGCGCAAGGGAGAAGGTGGGGGGGGGTCCGGGGGTGCCCTCGAGGCTACCTTTCTGTCCCTGAAGATGGTGGCAGCGGTACCAGCAGGGGAGGGCCCAGCGGAGCAGGTCCTCTGGCGCTAAACATAGCTGGAACGCTGCAGGGGAGGGCGTGGCCAAGAAGGCCCTCTGGTGCTGAGGATGGCAGGAACGCAGCCTGCAGGAGATGGCTCTGCTGAAGAGTTTTTCTTTTCTCTTAGAAAGGCCATCTTGGGCTGGGCATTTAGCTCAGTGGTTCCACCACCTGCCTCACATGTGCAAGGTCCAGAGTTTGATCCCTGGTATCAAAAAAAAAAAAAAAAAAAA
>NW_022966266.1:0-308 GCF_012274545.1 Fukomys damarensis
TGCCCAGCACTGACTCCTGGCAATTTCCTGGGAGCCCAGAATTCTGCTCCAAATGCCTTGCCACTGGAGTTTAGGAAAAATAAACATAGAATCTGAAATGCAAAACTGCAGAAAGTTTTCATTCCCTTTTGTAGGAAGTTACTTGAGGACACACTCCAGTCAAACAAGGGAAAGGAAAGATAGCAAATTCAAAAGCAGGGACTCTAATCTTTAGAATTAATGATGTTGTGCTCAAAATAAATCTTTTATGAAAACAGAATGTATGAAATTAGAGATACAGTGTAAAAATTGTTAATAGCAGAAAAAGA
>NW_022966267.1:0-216 GCF_012274545.1 Fukomys damarensis
TGAGTTTCATAAGAAAAAAGAGTACACTCCAAATTACATATTGGAGAGATATTTTTGTAGTCAGTCAGGTCATTAAGTGAATGCACATGCTATTTTAATTCATAATATGATAGGTAGTATGCAACTGACATATTTGTAGCTTCATTTTTGAATATTCATGAGTGAGCAAGTTTCAGCCAGCTTTTAAGTGATATGATTTATGCAAGTAGGTTGTAC
>NW_022966268.1:0-439 GCF_012274545.1 Fukomys damarensis
CTGTGTTCTGCATTTCTTGCCTGTTTTGTTTGAGGAGGTCAGGGGACAGTTAGAGTCAGTTCTCCTTGAGAACTGGACAGTAGGGTTAGCCTACTGTCCCAAGACAATGTCTTAAATGGTATGTGACATTTGAGGTGTTGTTAGTGGACCCAAATCTGTCTTCTCACTCCTTAAAGGCTAATACTTAGCAGACAAAAATTGGTAGGGAGGGAATTGGGTTCATTAAAGGCTTGCCTTGAGAAGATAGAGGGGTCTATTTTCCTTAAAGCTCCATCTTGGGGAACTGATGTGTAAAAAAGGACTTTTATCCAAAGGGAAAGGAGGTGTGGGGACAACGAACAGGAAGTCCAGATGCTGAGCAGTGTTTGTCATTCAAGGTATGCACCTTCTTTTTCCTCCCTTTTGCCAGAGTATCACAACTGACCTTGACCTCTTAGGA
>NW_022966269.1:0-470 GCF_012274545.1 Fukomys damarensis
ATTGCTCTACATGTTAATTAAAAACAGAGAGAGCAGCGTAGAGAAAATATAAATTAAATCCAAATCTCCTTGAAGCTATCCCCAAGTATACAGAGTTCTGGAGGCCTGTGTGCACTCAGAGCTGCTAGGCACTCCCTTAGGCCTGAAGGGCTTCTCTGCTAAAAGGGCCTCACAACAGTGTTTCAATCTCTGCCATGCAGAGACCTACAAACAAAAAGGACCACAGTTGTACTCCCCATAAGAAGTGGACTTCACTGGTAAACTCACAGAGTTGCAGCACCTTTCTCTGTGGAGTACTTCACATTCATGAAACTGACCGCTTTCGCTTTAAACGGCGAAGCGGCGAGAGATGCTGTTTCCAGGGGAAAACTGCACTTTAAATGGCTGAAGCACTCATCAAAGTGTGCTTGTATTCTAATGTCAAACTGAAGCTATCCCCAAGTATACAGAGTTCTGGAGGCTTGTGTGCA
>NW_022966270.1:0-270 GCF_012274545.1 Fukomys damarensis
TTTCACTAAAGCTGTAATGACATCTTACAGAGATACATGCTTTCACTGTTTGTAACAGCACAACTCATAATATCTAAATTTTGGAAACAACTTATATATCCACCAAAAGATAAATATATTAAAAATCTATATATACAAAATGGAGTACTACTAACCATAAAGAGAGATAAAACGCACTTAGTAGGTTGAGACAGTAAGATTACTGTAAGATAGAGGTCAGCCTGGTTATCCCAGCCAGACGCAAGCCTAAACTATAGCATCTCAAAAAAA
>NW_022966271.1:0-213 GCF_012274545.1 Fukomys damarensis
GGTTTAAAAGTAATCGAATCAGCCAACCTGACAAAAAGCTCTGAAACTCTTAGTCAAAATTCATTTGTTGATTTTCTTAGGTATTTTATTGTAACAACAGAAATCTGATGAACACATGGTGAGGGAATGGCAGATAGCCCAGGTGATAGAGATAGAGATAGAGATAGAGAGAGAGACAGAGAGAGATAGAGGTAGAGGTAGAGGTAGAGGTAG
>NW_022966272.1:0-686 GCF_012274545.1 Fukomys damarensis
TTCAGTTTGATAACAAGACAACTGCATAGATGTTAAAAAATGAGACTATAAAACATACGAATCCTCAAACCCACCTTCCAGGAAAGAGTAAAGTTAGACTCTCTGTGAAGGCATTTAAAGATGTCAGCCCTTTTATTTTATTCATTTGAATTTCCCCAGTCCTTGCTACCGACCATCAGTATATTTTGATGGTTTAGATGGTTTAGATGATTTAGAAAGGGACATAGTGAAAACAGGGTACATCTCATATGAAATAGCAACAAAGTGAAATAAAAAGGAAAACCCCTGTCCTTTAGCCAGTTTCACTTTCTGAACAAAAGATGTGCCTATGAATTTGTTTCCCCAGACACTATGCAGAAAAATAAAAAATGCAGTGTTTGGTCATTTTATGGCCATTAGAATGACAAAGTGTCACAGAAAGTTATTGCATTTTAAGACAGTATTCTTCATGCACAGGCTCTGGAGAGCAGGAAAATATGAAGGGTGCATCATCATGTACAGAAATAGTTCCTGTGCTTCTAGGTCTTTTTAGAAAAGTTCTGTGTACAAAGGAAGCAAGATGCTAGGTAACAGTGCCTGTATCATGAGCTCTCAGGTATTAACACATAGGTAGCTCTTCTGAAGTTCAATACAATGGGGTGACTCTGATGCTGATCCTTCTGTTCCAAAGGCACATAAAAGTCTCT
>NW_022966273.1:0-278 GCF_012274545.1 Fukomys damarensis
AAGGTTGTAAAGAAAACACTTTCAGATTGCTCCACCAAAAGCTCAAAAAGATAATACATATTTTCACACATGATGCAGTGGTCTGTTATGCATTAATTGAGGGGGTTCCCAAGAGGGGAGGCAAGGGAAGGCAACTACCCAGAACAAATGAAGTCAGGTTGGCTATCACAATAGAAGGGGCCATCGCTGATTTGTGCCCCTGCATCTCTTTTTTGATGGGTCATTGCATGCATTGATATTTAATGTAAAACCAATAATTGACTTTCAAATTTTCCTTT
>NW_022966274.1:0-208 GCF_012274545.1 Fukomys damarensis
CTCTGCAGCCCTGGCACTAATTAACCAAGAGCTCCAGGAGCAGAGACAGGCAATCTTAGACAACAGAGCAGCAATAGACTATTTGCTGTTATTTCACCATCAGGGTTATGAAAGAATTAAAAATATGTGCTGCTTCAATCTGACAAATAATGGGCCAGCTATAGAGCAAGACATAAAAGCACTCAAAGACTTAGCTACAAAGGTTCAT
>NW_022966275.1:0-235 GCF_012274545.1 Fukomys damarensis
TTCCATGTTTTGAGATATCAGTTGACTATTTAAAGACAATATAAATGTGCAATTATAATCAGAATAGGTTTGTGCAAAAGCATTAGAAGGCACCTTCATCATTGTGTGAACACTGTGGCACGTATTTATCAAAGCCAAATTGGCTAAAATAGTATAAAATAGTATAAATTGGCTAAAATAGTATAGAACAGTATAATGTTATGGGAGCAGCATCATACATCATTTACCAGACCAT
>NW_022966276.1:0-200 GCF_012274545.1 Fukomys damarensis
AACTTGCTGAGCAGCAACTTATTTTTGTTTTCAGTTTGAAGCATGACTAGAACTTGGCCAGTTCTACTTCTGAGGGAAGGTAGTCCCTCGGCCATAGGAGTCATGGTGGGCTCTGACAGAGCTCAGGGCTCACAGAGGTGAATAGGCCCTGAGGGCCTCAGAGAACCAGTGGCTGGGTCTGCAGAACTGGGAGCTCCTCC
>NW_022966277.1:0-399 GCF_012274545.1 Fukomys damarensis
AACAACAACAACAACAACAACAACAACAACAAGAAAGCTCTAAAAGGTTTGCCATCCCTGACCCAGGGGTTAGGTGTTATTTACCAAACTTTGCAGAAGACACTGAAGCACAGAACACTGAATCATTTATTTTCCCATAGCTTATAAAATGAGCGAGCAACCGTTTGAGCCAAAACCTTTCGGATTTTTGACACAGTGCGATGCTAATGCCTCGTGTTCCTTGCTCCCCACTGTCTCTAGCGGCATTTTGAGGAAGGCCATCACTCTCCATGTTAGTAACATCCTGGAAGCTACTTCGAAAGAGCAATTTTACTTCATTCATATCTGCAGTCACCGACCACATCGTTCGATGCTCTGCTCATTGAAAGCGTTCACTAAAGGATTATTGAAATGATTTTC
>NW_022966278.1:0-230 GCF_012274545.1 Fukomys damarensis
CACATGGCAGAACATGTGCTCAAAAAAGACTAGAGAGACTATAAGCTTTTACCTTTGACTGAATTTAGGTTCAGCACAATCAGGAAGTGAGGGCTAAGGCAGAGCTATAGATAGCCTTGCTAAGGAATGAAGGAATGCCGAAACACAGAGCCAATATGAAAAGATCCAGAGAGTATTATGTCCTTTTATTGAAGCAATTAAGAAAATCTATGACAAACCACTAGTTGACT
>NW_022966279.1:0-225 GCF_012274545.1 Fukomys damarensis
GATGTGAATAAATGACACGACAGCTCCACATATGATAAATGAAACCAAAAGCTAGGGATATAGTTCAACACAGATCATTTGGCTAGCTTGTATGAGGACTTGGGTACCGTCCCAATTTTGACAAGAAAGATGAAAATTTACAACCTGAGTGATAAAGGTAACGTAAGCAACTTGCCAGGGAGCCGAGATTTAGACCCAGATTCTTCTTTGCCCTACGAGACACAC
>NW_022966280.1:0-502 GCF_012274545.1 Fukomys damarensis
TGCTTTAAGTGTACCAATAAACAATGAAAAAAATGAGGAATTTTATAAGAATAATTATCATTATATATCTCGCAGAATACTGTCCCAGTCATAAGTACTAAAACAATATCATTATCTCAGCAGCACTGTTTAGTAAAAATATAAAATGCATGGCTGCTATTTCTTCTTTTGTTGTTTTCCTGTTTTATTCTTTGCAACCTCTCTGAAATTAATCAAAACAATTGTCAAGGTATTTGTTAATGTCTACTGGTAGAATCACTTTGATTACTTTGCACTCTATCATAATCTAAAAGGCACTTCCTGTATCAAAAGGCTATATAATTATTTGCAATTGATGTCTTTTGTCAAAGTTGCTTAGTCTTTTTGGCTAAAACTTTTAACACGTAAGTGTTTTCCATCTAAAAGTCAAACTTCTTGAGCACTTGATAAACCAGAAACTTTTAAATCAACTCCCCAGGCTGTGAAAGATGGTACAAAACTTTATTTATAGATACCTATTTCT
>NW_022966281.1:0-403 GCF_012274545.1 Fukomys damarensis
CTCTTCTGCAAAGCCCTTAGTCCATGTGCCCCCTTTGGTTGGAGCCAGCTGATTTGTTTGTTTCTTTGTGTTTTGGTACCAGAGATCAAATTTGATACCTGAGCTTGTGAGGCAGGCAACAGAACCACTGAGCTAAAACCCTGACCTGGCCCAGAGCCAGGTGATTATGGACTGAAACTTCTGTGTAACTTAAACAAACTTTTCCCCCTTTAACTTATAAGGTAATGTATTTTGTCTCTGCAAGGAGAGAAAAGTTTCTCTTGCTTTTAGAAAACTAGTGCTTTCTCTTTCTGACAGAGCCTGCACGCTGAAATGTACATGGTTTGCTAGAAACCTGAGTGTCCCTTTAAATTGAGGAAAACATGTGTTACAACAAATATACATTGTCATTACCGCTCCTGAA
>NW_022966282.1:0-1203 GCF_012274545.1 Fukomys damarensis
AGACTAAGTAAAGACATAGAGGAGTTGGTATTGAAGAAGAGGAGGGCTATTTATCTTCTCAAACTGAAAAACAGCAAATTAAAAATTAAGTCTTTGTAAAATAGGGAGGGGTGAATGGGTTGAAGAGAGGGCAGGGGACTGGGGAAAAAATAAGAACCAAAATACATCATATAAAGGTACAAGTTCCCAATGATGAATGTAACTGTATTGTATACCTAAAATGAACCAATAAACTTAATGAAAGCAAAATTATTAAGCTCTATTCACAGTAGTAAAGGAAAGGGATTTGTAGGTTTTTATAAAAAAGCCAACTACATTTTCAAATCTAAAATTTTAATGCAAAGGCTCAGTTTAAGTTGAATATTTAATATTTTGTAGTGGTGAGGCAGGTATATTTTTAGGAACTTGGAGAACTGGGATTTTTTTTCAAGAAAAATTGGAGAGGAAATGTGAAAAGCTGATCACAAGGCTTGATAGAATAGAGAGGAAGTTCTTGTTTGGGACAATTGCTTGTTTTTAGCCCTAATATTTTCAGTTGTGGGAATTCTCAGAACCATACAGTGGTCACATTTGAGGAACTAAGGAGATTGACTATATGCTTGATATAGTTCAGAGGTTTTCCAGGGCAGGATTGATGAAACTTTATGGTTTAACATGACAGATTGAGTTTTGGATTCCATTGACCTAAAAGGAGAGGTACATTCACCCAGCAAGACTTCTCAGTCAAGTCTGTTTAAATCTCGCAGGTCTTGAATGAAGATTGACAAAGTAGGAAGAGGTCTTTAGAAGTCACCAAGTCCTTCCTTTTCCTTAAAAAGAATATTAAGAACCCTCACATATATAAATCTCTGCATTCTTTTCTTTGCGACTTTCATATTGGGAGGAGAACAGTATTTTCAAGGAAATAAAATATTATTCAATGTATGATTATTCAAAACAAATAAAAGTGGAGCTACTTTGAATAAAGACAGTAAGAGCAAGATGCCCCAGCCTGATAGTTTTCCTTTGTCTTCTTTACCTCTATATGAGTCCCATGGCGGTGTACCATTGGCAGCCAGGTGACAAAAGCCAAGCTTTCTCTGCTGATTACAAACTCTTGAGTGGAACTGACTTTAACATTAGCAGATTAATGGACAGTAGTGTCCAGAAAGTGGCTATGGCAATGTGGTAAACTTTAAGGGAATTTATCGATTGAGGTAATTG
>NW_022966283.1:0-606 GCF_012274545.1 Fukomys damarensis
CCAAATGATGGCACCTGACCCTTACCGAGTGCTCACTGTGTGTGCACCGTGCTGAACAAACACCTCACATAAAGCGTCTTTGTAAAATGGCACAACTGGCTCACGGGGGAGAGATAATTGCTTTCTCCGTTTTGCATGTGAGAAATTGACTTGGAAAGGTTGACTTCTTTGGCCAAGGCTGCATAGCTGGTAAGTAACAGGGCTGGGTCTGAAGCCAGGCTGTTGGGCACCAGAGCAGACAAGAACTCCAGACCTGGCTGGAGTATAATGCAGGCACTGACAGTGGCAGTACTGCAGAAAGTCTGAGATTCAATGTGCACTCTGTGCGAAGTGATCAAAACATACAGTGAATGTTTGTGTTTAAAAAATGCATTCCAGTGAAAGACGCATTCCCACGGATGCCCCTCAGAACAGGCCCCCTGCTTTGAGTGCACTTCTCCCGATGTTCTTGTCACTTTCTGAAGCAGGTCTGGCAGTGCTCTTTCATCAGTGTCTTTACGAGGTATGATAAAAAATACAGTGAATGTCGCTACTGGGTACCATCCGAAAGAAAGGCAGGCTTGTAAAAACAGTACCGTGTGTGTCATCATTCGCCTTGTTTAGTGG
>NW_022966284.1:0-241 GCF_012274545.1 Fukomys damarensis
AATGATACATTTAGAAGACTTTGTTCAATACTGTTGAATAGCTATTTTTTCCAAGTACACATGAAACAATTACCAAATGTTGGGTCATAAAACAAATGTCAATAAATTTCAAAGGACTGAAATTATACAAAGTATGTTCTGATTAACTAGAACTTGAAATTAATGCCGAATACCTAGCAAATCCTCCATATTAGTAATTTTATAACACACTTTATTAAAAAAATGAGTGAAAGAAATCCCA
>NW_022966285.1:0-348 GCF_012274545.1 Fukomys damarensis
CAGCTCTTCCTATAGCAGCCATGTTTCTAAAGGTTTACCCCCACATCTCTGTAGAGCTCCTTTTGGGATGGATTTAGCAAAGACCATACTTCCACAGTGAAGTCCGTGGCCCCATCCAGAGGTCAATGCCTTCATTGCATGGCTTAAGGGATCTTCTCAGGGTCTTTCCCATGCAGCACACAACCAGAAGTAGTCACCAGTAACCTGGGGTTCACTCAGCAATGTGTTCAGGACACAAACCTTGGTGCCATAACTCCTCAACACTTTCAAAGGACATTACTTACATCACAAATTGTATTTTCCCTGTGACTGGGAAGCTTAGACCTGGGCTCTTGGTACGACAGGAAT
>NW_022966286.1:0-226 GCF_012274545.1 Fukomys damarensis
TCGGGAGGCTGAGGCAGGAGGATTACTGTGTGTTTGAGACCAGCCTGGGCTACACAGTGAGTGCCATGTCAGTATCAACTACATAGTGAGACCCTGTCTCAAAAAAAAAAAAACAAAAACAAAAACAAAAACCAAATAACATACAGGAATGTATGGGACACAGTGAAAGCAGTTCTGTGAGGGAAATTCATAGCAATAAAGCCCATGCTAGGAAAACAGAGTGAGC
>NW_022966287.1:0-205 GCF_012274545.1 Fukomys damarensis
TTCTCTGAGGAGTGCTTCACATTCATGAAACTGACCGCTTTCGCTTTAATTGGCTCGGGGCGAGAGAAGCTGTTTCCTGGGAGAACTGCACTTTAAACCGCAGAAGCCCTCTGCAAAGTGCGTGTGTGTTGTAACGTCAAAGTGAACCTATCCCCAAGTATACAGAGTTCTGGAGGCTTGTGTCCACTCAGAGCTGCTAGGCAAT
>NW_022966288.1:0-414 GCF_012274545.1 Fukomys damarensis
AGCCACCACCTGATTCCTAAGCTCCCAGCAGGTGGTCCTTGCAATCCGGCACCCGGGCTGAGAGTGAGGTGCAATCTTATGCCGCTACCACCTAGGGAACTCACACGCCAATAGCCAGGGAGAGAAACTGCCAGCCTATCACCCACCGGAATCCTGTCTACACCAAAGCGCCAACAGGAGCCCTGACCCCAGAGGAGGGACTCCTACTCCGCCGTCATTCCTCAGCCTGGACGTCCATCTAGCACCGACACCCACCGTCCAACGCTGAGGACACTACTCAGGGAGGAGAGCGGGGCGCCTATTCCGTCCCCGACACCCAGCACTAACCCTCCTCGCTGGCGAGTCGCTGAACACCATAGCCAGGCCTGCATGGCCAGGTCCCGGGAAACACACATTCGACCCCACCTTCAAGAA
>NW_022966289.1:0-218 GCF_012274545.1 Fukomys damarensis
AAACAAGCCCTACAGATTCTGTAAAAGTGTGTGAGGCATTCACTTGAAATCCAGAAGCACCAACATTTGGCAGTATGTTTCAGAACTCAGAGGACCTTATTTCCTCAAAATAATTACCTGGAAACTCAGTAAAGCATTTTAGTGAAAAATTATCAAACCCCAAAAGTTCATTGTGATCTCTTATGTAAAGAATGACAATCAGTCCAAAAGATTACAGA
>NW_022966290.1:0-303 GCF_012274545.1 Fukomys damarensis
ATGTTCTAAGGGAAAATGAACAAAGGATTTCCCCTCTTCCCTAGGAAGTTTCACAGGAGAGGGGAAACACACTCCTTCCTGATACTTTGGGTTGCAGCTAAACTTTATTTACCTACTTTTAATTTGTCACATAATTATTTGAATGATAATGTTTACACCCAAGAGTGGTCTGTAAGCATTGTGTATGGCTTTGTTTTGTTGTGTTGTGTCATTTTGCTGTTGTTTTTGACTAAGTGATTGTAGATGAAATTTCCAGGAACATATTTCTTTTATGACTGATATTATCATGGATGGAATGATGAA
>NW_022966291.1:0-220 GCF_012274545.1 Fukomys damarensis
GACCTCCGCCACTGTGGCTGAGCCTAAGGTGAAATCTCATGCTGATACTCACTAGGAAAGCGGCACACCAACACCAAGGTGCAGCAACTGCCAGGCTGTCACTCACCGGAATCCTCATCCCAGCCCTCACCCTCAGCCGGACCCCGGGGGAAGGGCGTGACCTTCCTATGCCATTCGGAACACTGAAGGTCACATGAACAGTGGCCCCCGCCCGCTGAAA
>NW_022966292.1:0-251 GCF_012274545.1 Fukomys damarensis
TTTTTAGAATCTGATGATTTAAGTTCTTGTGGAACTTCTGTTCTTGTAGCAGGTCTTTTAGCAGTCAGGGTAGTTTCTGGTTCACTTGTGTTCAAGTCTCTCCCGAGAACGCCTTCTTCCAACTCTCTGGTCAGCAAGATGTTACTAGACTGTGATTGAAGAGTACAGCTCTCCTTTCCTTTGAGAATCTCCCTTGACTTGTTACACATGGGAACATATTCTAATTTTGCTGTCATTTTGCTGTGGAGCCT
>NW_022966293.1:0-242 GCF_012274545.1 Fukomys damarensis
ACAGAAAGTGTGAAAGCCAAGATGAAATCATTCTTATCAGATACAGATAAAAATAGCTGCAAGGTTATGTGGGAGCTTGGGATTGAGATTGGGGGTGGTGGTGCCTCCCCATTTGAGATACTTTGTCAAGAATTTTCTAAAGCACATTCTAAACATGCCCCATGCTTTCAATGTCTTGCAAACACTCAGATTTCTTAATGTTCATTAAGATTGAAGCAACTCAGACGTCATGCTCTGGAAAG
>NW_022966294.1:0-204 GCF_012274545.1 Fukomys damarensis
TATGTCTTTCCTCATGGAGATGATCTCAGAATAGTTTTGGTTTAGTTTCTCTTGGTCAAAAATTTACTGTATTCCAGCTGCATGAACCATAAAAAAATTGTGCCACCTTTACACTGGGTATATTTTCACTCTATAGATCTAACTTTCGTATTTTACAGTAGATATACTATCTGTCCTGCAGGTCATGTGATTTTGTTTCCTGGT
>NW_022966295.1:0-287 GCF_012274545.1 Fukomys damarensis
GCAGAAGGGCTTATGTCCCTTGTGCCTGTCTTAGGTTGGTAGGTATGGCCTCGATTCCTTACCTGTCTCTGGGTCCCCCAAGGGCGGAAAACATGAACGTGAGCTCCATCAGGCGCAACGGGCCTGAGCCAAATAAATGGCTACACGCAGCTCATCGCCAGCTGAGGCAGCCTCTACTGCCAAGGCCAAACGCTCATAGCGATAATGCCCTCGTTGCCAACAGCGACATACACAGCAAGATCCAATAACAAGCAATAATAACACTCCTAATATTCCTCCCCAGACTA
>NW_022966296.1:0-318 GCF_012274545.1 Fukomys damarensis
TCTGCCAGGCAGAGACCTACAAACAAAAAAGAATACAGTTGTACTCCACATAAGATGTTGACTTCACTGGTAAACTCACAGAGTTGCAGCACCTTTCTCTGTGGAGTACTTCACATTCATGAAACTGACTGCTTTCGCTTTAAATGGCTAAGCAGCGAGAGAAGCTGTTTCCCGGGGAATACTGCCCTTTAAACCACAGAAGACCGTTGCAAAGTGCGTTTGTGTTCTAATGTCAACCTGAACCTACCCCAAGTTCACAGAGTTCTGGAGGCTTGTGTGCACTCAGAGCTGCAAGGCACTCTCTTAGGCCTGAAGGGC
>NW_022966297.1:0-462 GCF_012274545.1 Fukomys damarensis
AAGATCCCAACAATGAATGTAACTGTACTGTATCCCTAAAATGTACCAGTAAGCTCAATTAAATCTGAAAAAAAGCAAAAGACTGGGAAATGCCCCTCTAAGTGCTATACCAAGAAAGAACTACTTGTCCCTAAACCTTTCCTTCCCTCTATTTGAGGACTTACTAGCTCTCAACCTTCAAAAGGGTCCTCGAATTCAGTTAGTTATATTATCCCTCCTTTCATAGATAAGAACTTTTTTAAAAATTTAAGTACAGGGCCAGGTATTTATCTCAGTGGTTCCACCATCTGCATCAAAAGCACAAGTACCCAATTTCGATCCCTGGTACAAAAAAAAAATGTTAGGTACAATACAACCCCAGGACATTCACAAATGTGGTTAGCTCTTGGAAAATCAAATCATGCTTAGCTTACTTAGTTACACTGGCTCTACAGGTTAGATGCAATATTTTAACCTGAACAG
>NW_022966298.1:0-403 GCF_012274545.1 Fukomys damarensis
GTTTGCTTCCTGGCTGCCGTGAGGTGAGCAGCTGTCCTCTCCCATGCTCTTCTGCCATGATGTTCCTGCCTTGGAGCAGGAGACCATGGACTGAATCCCCTGAAATCATGAGCCAACTACATCACTCCTCTAGGGTTCAGGTGTCAAGTATTTTGTCCAGCAGCAGAGGTATTCTCAGACAAAGAACCATGGGGACTGTTGCCAGCAGATCGCCCCCCAGAGAATGGCTAAGGGAAAGGAAGGGCTGAACAAAAAGGAAGCAAGGAAAGAAGAAATCGTGGAAGATCAGGAAGGGAGAATCAAAACCTTGGGAGCTGTAACCAACAGCTTTCAAAACTGTGTGTGACAGTGCGAGCAAAAAGTACAACACTGCCTGATGTGTTCTCAATGTATTCAGGGGAAG
>NW_022966299.1:0-510 GCF_012274545.1 Fukomys damarensis
CCTAGCCCATGTGTGTGTGTGTGTGTGTGTGTGTGTGTGTGTATGTGTGTGTGTGCACATGCATGTGTGTGTGTGTGTGTGTTTGTTTCTTCTTTGATTTCTAATGCCTTTTTGTTGCCTCCTGGTGGCCACTAGTATTTTTAATGACCACATATCTTTTGTTCCCCTTTATTTCTTTTCAGCTTTAATTGGGTTTATTGGTACATTTTAGGGATACAGTACAGTTACATTCATTGTTGGGATCTTGTACCTCTACATGGCAGGTCTTGGTTCTCATTTTTCCCCGTGTCCCTGCCCTCCCTTCACCCCCTCCTCCCTTGCTCAACTACAAACACTTTATTATGGCGAGCCATTATGGTGAGCCTTGACACAGTCCTAGCCATGATTGAACTTTGAGTCACCTCGCTGGCAAGGATGTGCTCTCGTCCATAGCCACGGGTGAGTTCCGCTGGTAGCAGATGTAACCCATAATGGTTGTTGTTGTTTCCCTCTGGAATGTGTGGGTGGTAC
>NW_022966300.1:0-2596 GCF_012274545.1 Fukomys damarensis
TTTTTTCTCAGCAAAGAGAAAAGTAAAAGTAACTAAGAGAAAAACAACAAGATAGTAAGAATTTACTAACTTAAAATTAAGAAACAGCTCAATCTGAACTAATGAAAATTGTCAATGAAACAGAGTCATTTAAATGAATGTACCGTTTTGTCAGCAAATAGGCATGAGTAAAAATATTTGAGTGATCTATTTTAGATAAAAGGATCATGTACAACAGTGGGCCCAAGTCAGTGTCAAATTAGAATTCTTTCCCTAGGCAAAATTATTAATGGTGCCACATTTCACTTTGAAAAGTATAACCATGTAGAAAACAAACCATATTACTGCCATAACCAGGTGAGCTTCTTTAGTAACATTTCTCACTTATGGCCACAGGTGATTACTAGGAAATTAAGTGTATCCACATGATGCCATCAGAAGAAGATATTTGGGGCCTTGAACCTAGTGTCTGCTGGACTCTTCTCATGTACCTCCTCCTTTCATTAATTTCAGTTTTTTCTTTCTATAGTAAGGATAACTGGAAGAATGGAAGCTACTCTGAATTCCAGGAGTCACTCAGTGAGTAACAGTTCTTCAAGTGGCCTTGGGGATCCCTCACACAGATATCACACAGCTGTGAAAACAATGCAACTCATTCTCCAAATAGATACAGTATTCAGAGGGAAATGGAGAAATATCAGTTATACACAAGAGCGAAAATCAAAGTCAAATTGAGCACATGTCTGCTAAGAAACTTCTACTCTATGTGAAATGGAGACAAAAAATATCAGAAATTAAGTACCTTAATAAAAATAATCACACTTTGGAACAGCCAATGTGAAAAGAATTGAATCAAACAGATAAGTACAACTGAATTGCCAAACAGCAGTGACTGTTTAGTTATATTTATGAATACTGGTTTGGAATGCATCAGAGGCTGGCCACTGGGATACTGGCAGTGCACAGGCACAGGCACCATCCAGAGGCCCACTGCACACAGCACAGCATGGGAATCCAGACCTCATCAGCCAGAGCACAGAAAGGCTATCCTTCTCAGCTCAGGAAGATGGTGCAGAGGTGAACAATAGAGAGAAGACCTCTTTGAGGCTTATTGAGAATTGAAGCCCACTGGGAGAGCAAAAAGGGTCAGTTTAATAAAGTTGTATTCACTACAGTGGTCAGTGTAGGGATCCTCTTAGCTCAGAGCAGTGCAAGACTTCCTCCCATCTGAGCTGCTGCTGGAAGAGCAGCACAGTGCAGCCCCCAGCAGAGCAGTATGATATGGAATCCAGATCTCACATGACAGAGAGCAGAAAGCCCACTGTTCTGAGCTCAGGAGGATCACATAGTGGTGAACAGCAGAGAGAAGGCCTTTCCAAGAATTGTTGTTGGGAACAGAAGCCCACTGGGAGAGCAAAGACAGTCACTCCAATAAAGATACAGTGGATTAGTGGCTGGAGAGTTGTTAAGGTCAACACCTCCTACCCAAAACCAGACTCACTACAGGGGAAGGATGGCTTGAACCTGCAGTAGAACATTGGAGAATTCAAACCTGCAGGAGGCCAGGGAGCTTAATTCCAGCCTTAAAGCCAGAAAACAGACTGAACTGCAGGGGACTATGTCTGGATCACTGAGATCAGTCAACACAGATCTGTGCACTGCCTACTTTGTCCCCCGGTGGGTGGCAACAGAGACAAACATTGAAGGAAACATTTCTTTCTTTCGCCTTTATTCTTCATTACTTTCTTATTCTTATTTTTCTCCTGCTTTGTTTTCTCTTTATTGTTCTTATTTTTGTAGGAGTGTGAATACAGTTTCTAGTTTTCCTATTGATTATAGCTTTGTTCTTATTTTTTGTTCCTTCTTGCTACCTTTTTAACTAGTTTCTCAAAGTTTGCATGATCTTCCTGTGTCTTCTAGCCTTACTTCTAACCTTTCACTCTCCTTCTATTTCTCTATCCTGCCTAACTCCTTCTAAATCTTCTCCCCAGAGGACGAAATTACTATATTGAAGGGCTTATTTATTGCAAACATAATTCTCATTGGTTCTAGATTTTAATATATAACCACAGGTCTAGTGCATGCAGTCAAAAGTAGTAGATTAATAGTTACCACAGTTTTTCATTTTCTAGGCTGTGTTTGATGCTATTGTTGATGCTGACTGCATTACTTTGGCCAAGGTTAGGTGGTTTTTTCAGTCAGTTGTTCTCATATAAGACTGAGATTGCCTAAGAGTCATTACAAACTCAAAAGCCAAAGGCCAAATATACCTGGACAACAATCTGAGAAGTAGCCATTCTCTAAGAGTTCTAAATATTAGCAATAAAGATACTTGCAACAAGCAATATACAAGCAGAAACACAGGAATTAAACCAAGACCATCATCAATACAAACAAAATAGAAATGTGAAGCACCTAAAAAAGACACAAACCCACACTTCCAGATCATCAAAGATAAAATCAGAGGACAATAAGATGGAACAACCCATAAGTCAACCACCTGAACTAATTGAATTAGTAATAAGGGAAGTAACAAAACAAATGAAAGAGGCTCTGAAATAAAACAAAATCAGAAATAATTTCTCAAATAACAATAGAGATGGTGACCATAATGAAC
>NW_022966301.1:0-265 GCF_012274545.1 Fukomys damarensis
AACCTGACATAGCTTGTTTCTTAGCCTTGAAAAGTAATCAGAATGGCATGCAGTTATCCTAGCAAGATTCAAAATGTCACACACCTCCAGATCATCAACTTACTCAAATTTATTAGCAGGAGAATATCAACTGTGGTGATTTAATTTTTAAAATATGGAAATAAGAAAGCATTCAAAAGACTGAAAACCTAGAGGGAATCATTTTTGTCTGACTTATCAGTGACAACATTTTAGATACATGAACATTTGCTAAAAAGGAAAAGAA
>NW_022966302.1:0-216 GCF_012274545.1 Fukomys damarensis
CTTTGTGCTTGTGAGACGGGCAGCAGCACCACTGAGCTAAATCCCCAGCCCCGTAAATTTGTAAATTAAAAAATAATTTGAGACAAAGTCTGCCTGAGTATCTCAGGCTGAGTTTGAACTTGGGATCCTCCTGCCTCAGCTTCCCAAAATAAGATTGCAAGTGTGTGTGCCACCATGCAGGGCTGGGATCAACTCTACTTTTTTTTTTTTTTTTTT
>NW_022966303.1:0-271 GCF_012274545.1 Fukomys damarensis
GATAGGTGTGTAGATGGATTCTAGTGACTTTTTAAAAAATTAATGTATGTTTGCAATACATAACGGTGTTTATTTTGAGGCGTGACACATCTTGGTCACTTTGGATCATTTTGCCCTCCTCTCCCTCCCATCCCCACTCCTTGAGATCCCTTTCCCCATCTCTGAAAAATCTTTTTCATCACATTTATTTATTTATATTTTTTAGGGTTTTTTTTATATAATAGAAACCATGTGACATCTAACTTTCTGTGTCTGATTCACTTTCCTTAGC
>NW_022966304.1:0-851 GCF_012274545.1 Fukomys damarensis
ATACCTAAAATGTACCAATAAACTCACTAAAAAATTTTTTTAAAAGGCAGGTGGCCATCATTACAGATTGGAAAATCAATCAATCAATCAATCAACCTGGAAACCCTATTGAAAACCAGCAGTCACAGGGGCTAAGACCAAAGACAAATAACTGGGTAGCCACAGACTTTATGCCTTTACTGAAGTCTAGTGAGTTATACTCTGATGGGAGGGGAAAAGCTTGCTAAATATCTATATTATGATAAAAACCCTAATACAGAACAGAGTAATGAGGTAGCACATTAAAACCACTGACTAACTAGAACCCTCAGCAGATACTTAGCACCATTTGCTTTGAAATCCTGAACTACTGGACAACATACACATACAATTCTTTCATATGTTCTAATTCTGCCACCCTGGGATGGCTAAATTTAGGGATGGAGCTTCTAAAGAAGTAATTCAGGCTAAAAAACGTCACACATGTGAGATCTGGGGTTCATAGCATTAGTGGCTTTATAAGAAATACCAAGAGCTCACCTTCTTTCTGCCATGTGATGGCTGCAACCCACAGGGACAGCCTTCAACAACTACCTACCATGTTGGCACCTGATCTCAGACTTCCAGTCTCCAAAAGTGTGATAAAGTGAATTACACCACCAAATCTACTGTATTTAACTAAGATAGCCTGAGCAAGCTAATACAGTGATGATTTGGAATTACGCAGCAGAAGTGGTATTTTCAAGGGAGAACAGAGGTCTCTGGGATTACAATTAAATACTTCTGTCCTGGGACCTAAAGAGAACTCTGCTAAGGAAGTCAGCCATGTGGGAGCTTTAAAGTACCACTCACCACACAAAACACTGAAAAAA
>NW_022966305.1:0-201 GCF_012274545.1 Fukomys damarensis
TTCAATCTCTGCCAGGCAGAGATCTACAAACAAAAAGGAATACAGTTGTACTTCACATAAGAGTTGGACTTCACTGGTAAACTCACAGAGTTGCAGCACCTTTGTCTGCGGAGTGCTTCACATTTATGAAAGTGACCTCTTTCGCTTTAAACGGCTAAGCGGCGAGAGCAGCTGTTTCCCGGGGAAAACTGTACTTTATAC
>NW_022966306.1:0-232 GCF_012274545.1 Fukomys damarensis
CTTCTTCCTCTCACACCTGGCTGTCCTTGACATGTCCTATGCATCCAACAATGTCCCCAAGATACTTGTGAACCTTGTGAGCCACAAGAGAACCATTTCCTTTGGCCCATGCATAATGCAGACATTCTTGTACTTGGGCTTTGCTTCTACAGAGTGCCTCATTTTGGTGGCAATGTCTTATGACCGGTATGTGGCCATCTGCCACCCCCTCCATTACACTGTCATCATGAGC
>NW_022966307.1:0-209 GCF_012274545.1 Fukomys damarensis
ACTTCCAGCTCTTTTAGATCTCTTTCATGGAGGTTGACCTGGTGGGCAGTGGCCCTGGCCAGGACACAGGGACACCCTCACAGTATGCTTCCAGGAAGATGAAGAAATCCAATACCCATACTATTCATTCATTTTTACTTATTGGCTTTTGCTCTTTTCACTACTACACTTCTCTATCTAACCAACATTTTTTTTAAAAAAAATCTTCA
>NW_022966308.1:0-571 GCF_012274545.1 Fukomys damarensis
GCAGCTCTGAGTGCACACAAGCCTCCAGAACTCTGTATAATTGGGGATAGGTTCAGTTTGACGATAGATCCCAAACGCACTATGCAGCGGGGTTCTGCAGTTTAAAGTGCAGTGTTCCCCGGGAAACAGCTTCTCTCACCGCTTAGCCGTTTAAAGCGAAAGCGGTCAGTTTCATGAATGTGAAGTACTCCACAGAGAAAGGTGCTGCAACTCTGTGAGTTTACCAGTGAAGTCCACTTCTTAAGGGGAGTACAACTGCAGTCCTTCTTGTTTGTAGGTGTCTGCCTGGCAGAGAATGAAACACTGTTGTGAGGCACTTTTAGCAGAGAAGCCCTTCAGGCCTAAGGGAGTGCCTAGCAGCTCTGAGTGCACACAAGCCTCCAGAACTCTGTATACTTGGGGATAGTTTCAGTTTGACGTTACAACACAAACGCACTTTGCAGCGGGCTTCTGCAGTTTAAAGTGCAGTGTAGTGTTCCCGGGAAACAGCTTCTCTCACCGCTTAGATGTTTAAAGGGAAAGCGGTCAGTTTCATGAATGTGAAGTACTCCACACAGAAAGGTGCTGCAAC
>NW_022966309.1:0-399 GCF_012274545.1 Fukomys damarensis
AAGAAGGGAACTTTCATACAAATATTAATTAATATGGAGCAGATGCATTTGCCTCTACACCAGCGATGGCGAATCTTTTAGAGACCGATGCCCAAACTGCAAGCCCAAAACCACTTGTTTATCTCAACGTGCCAAAGCTGCAATTAAACCTGAACATCCGAGCTTGGCTGCTGGGATGACTTGGATAGTGCACAGAGAGGGTTCTGCCTGCCCCTGTGGTACGAGAGCCCTAGACTCACCACCCCTGCTCTACACCAGCTCTACAGCAGTGAATCCTGTCTTTTTCAGGAAAAACAAAATGGAATAGGTCCTGATTATTCCACTTATGTATGTTGTCTCTGGAATATATTGTCTCTAACATATGTGCGAAATTGAAATTGTCTCTAACATACGTCATAA
>NW_022966310.1:0-225 GCF_012274545.1 Fukomys damarensis
GATGGACAGAATGGCTAATGGTATATCAAAAAGTGCACAGGAGCTGGGAATCGTGGTGCATGTCTTTAATTCCAGCTACTTGGGAGGCTGGATCATGAATGCGAGCAACTTATCAAAGGCCTGTCTCAAAAACAGGGCTGGGGGTGTAGCTCAGTGGCAGAACGCTTGCCTAACATGCAGGAGGTCCTGTATCCCCAGTACTGGAAAAAAAAAGTGCTCAGTATC
>NW_022966311.1:0-977 GCF_012274545.1 Fukomys damarensis
CTGAGAAATGCAAGGATGTGGCAACATATACAAATCAATAAATGTAATATACTATATTAATATCGCCAAGGACAAAAACCATATGATCATCTCAATAGACACAAAAAAAGCATTTGACAAAATCCAACACACATTTATGATAAAACCCTCCAAAAAATTGAAATAGACAACCCTACCTCAATCTGATAAAAGCCATCTATGAAAAATCAATAGCGAATATCATACTAAATGGTCAATGACAACAATGCCAACAAGTCTGATGGAATGAATACATCATGCGTGATGAGTACTTAAGCAAAAGGGAAACGAAGGAATCAGCACAGAAAAGTAATGCAGAGACAGGAACAAGTCAAGAGCTTTTAGTAATCATTTTAAATGTAAATGGCATCAACTCCTCAATCAAAAGGCGCAAACTGGCTCAGAAAACCCATATGTCTCTCACCATGTACTAAAATAAAATCAAAATGGATTAAAGATCTAAATGTTAAAACAGGGGCAATCTGCTGGAAGATAAAACAGGTACAAATCTTGAAGACACAGACATAGGCAAGGACTTTCTGAACAGAACCCCAATAGTATAAGGAAAAATACTGAGAGTCGACAAAAGGAATCATATCAAATTACAAATTTTCTTCACAGCAAAGGACACAACCAACAGAATGAAGAGATGATCTAAAGAATAGGAAGATTATGTCAGCTATTCCACAGACAGAGGACTAACATCAAAAATATATAAAGTATTTAAAAAATTAGACCCCCTAAAATAAAATACCCCAATCAAAAAATAGGCAACCAAAATGAATAGACATTCTCAGAATAAGAAGTATAAATGGCCAATAACTACATGGAAAATGCTCATCACCACTGGCCATCAGATAAATGCAAATTAAACTACATTGAGATACCATGTCAATCCCTCAAAATCTAATAATAACAAATGGTAGTGAGGATTTCTTCCACTTTGTTGGTGGAAATGT
>NW_022966312.1:0-358 GCF_012274545.1 Fukomys damarensis
CTAGAAGGACGATGTTCTAATTACAGCCACATATTTTTATATTTGTCTCTTCTGTTTCTATACTGAGAGAATGTATTGTCTTCCCTTTTGAGTCTTGCCTCCATTAGTTTCCATAAGAACTTCATCACTGCTCATCTTCTCACATAGTCCTGCCCTTGAACATAGTTTGCTTTTACCCCAATTGATTACTAATAAAGATCAGTGGCTTTAACAGACCAGCTTCTTTTGCTAAAGTAGCTTTGGCCATCCTGGTTCTCTGATTTCTGTCTCTCTTAGTTCTGTCTTTTAGGTCCCTCACTTGTGTTGTACACTGAGCAGGAGATTAGAGTCTACTGCAGCAGTTTCTGGTAATGTGTCA
>NW_022966313.1:0-264 GCF_012274545.1 Fukomys damarensis
TGCAAAAAATTGGAATAGATGGTCTATATCTCAACTTAATAAAGGCTATCTATGAGAAACCAACAACCAACATCATATTAAATGGCCCAAAACTGAAAATCTTCCAGTTAAAATGAGGAACAAGACAAGGATGCCCAGTATCACCACTCCTCTTCAAAATAGCTCTGGAAACATTAGCCACAGCAATTAGACAAGCAAAATAAATTAAAGCAATAAAGATAGGAAAGGAAGAAGTTATACTGTCATTATTTGCTGATGATATGA
>NW_022966314.1:0-214 GCF_012274545.1 Fukomys damarensis
AACATGGCCATCTGCCAGCTCAGGACAGAGAAGACAATCTGCCACACCATGATCTTAGACTTTCAGTCCCCAGAACTGTGAGAAATATATTTCTTTGTTTAATCCACCCGTCTGTGATACTTTTTTGTTTTAGTCCTAGCAAAGCAATAAATGCATATGAGGTAAGCACAGAAAATCAGAGTAAGCATACGAAACTTGGATCACAATTTGATAC
>NW_022966315.1:0-207 GCF_012274545.1 Fukomys damarensis
TAGCAGAGTAAATCAACTTCAGAAAATCAGTTAGCAATGTTCCCCAGAGCTTGGATAATGAATGTCTGGGTGTGCATGGAGTGTGGGTTTGACAGTGCTTCACAGAATTGATCACCATTCACTCTTCATCCTCAGATCTCCTTGCTCCATATAATTTCCGGTAGCACATTTTTTTGGAATTTGGTGGGATTTGCCTGAGAGAAACAT
>NW_022966316.1:0-7607 GCF_012274545.1 Fukomys damarensis
TTTTATAATCAAAATGTTCCATTCTTAAACATGTACTTCTGTTTTTCACCCCTCAATGAAAATGTTTCAGATGGCTGTCATTTGCCAATACTCCCTCAATCTACCATTGATATCAAAGGTGGTATTCTGATCACTGTAAACAAACCAAACATCTCACTCCTTTTGGGTGTCATACTGCTTTTCTCATGAATGGTGATTAATGTCTTTTTTCCCAGAATATACCTCTAGGAAATTCCCAAAAGTAGAAAACTCTATGTAGTTTACCTTGATAAAAGGAGAGAAAAGTATCTTATGAAAATCATAAAAATCAGATGTGTTTATGTTTCCATGCCCTGGAGTCAGGATGCATTGTGTTACACTTGTCTCTGTACTGGTCAAAGTTTACATTGATAGATTTGACAAAAAATACAACAAAATTATACAAATAAAATTATATGTATTATGACTGTAATATTTGCAATGGAGTTTTACATTCTGCCTGACATAAAGCTTCAGTATTATGAATGACTAGAGAGTATTAATTAATTTGAGATAGAAAGCATCATGCAGCATATTTATTCTGTCATGTTGAATAGGAAAGTCTTCCTTAAATCCGTAATTTTAATCTGAGAGTGATTGGCTGGATCATTGCCAATCAGAGGAGAAGAGCAAAGACGAAGAAGTTAAAGTTTTAGGAACAAAAGTTGTGATTTCCTTATCAGATACTGAGTTATTTATAGGAAGGAGAATATTCTGTTATTTAAAACACTGAGGGTGTGACTGTTTTGATCAACATTGTCTTGCCAGGAGCTTAGAGGGAATATATTGCGTTTGTTCTGGATATGTTCCTATGTTTAATATATATCAAAACAAAAATTGCTATAATGCAACAATAAATACTCAAGGAGATCATAAGCCTAAACATAAATCAAAAACTGAGTAACAAAGTTAGTAAAATCCAGTCACAGCTATATTAAAAGAGTAGCAAATTGTAAGTGAGGAATAACAATTGTAGGAATGGAAGGAAACTTCCTTAACACAAGGATGCTGCTTACTATGATTTATCATTGAATACAACAATGAATAAAAATCCCAACCATAATTAGAATATAAACTCAAACTTAAGTCATTTTAACAGGCATTTATGTGGCTAGTATCCAGTGTGAAGACTGTGAGTAAATAAACAAATTAAGACATTTTTGTTAACTCAGTAGATAATGGTTATTCTCAAAACAGAGTCTAGAGGAAAAGTTACATGAAAACACTAGAATATTTGTGCTCATTTAATTAAAATACCAAGATAGTCTCTAAAAATATAATAATTCAGTATTTCCCCTATAAGCAAATGGATCAGGAATATGATAAAGGGGCATTTAAATAGTTATTAAATATCATAAAAATTCTCGCATTTATATGTTATTGTGAGTGGAGTAATAAAATGATGCCCCAGTAACAAGCAATGAATAAAGGTTCTGAGGATGTAGAATCTTCCTGGAGGAAAATAGAGAAAATGCTCGAGCTTGAACAAAACAAATAAAAAATACTTCATTCATAATAAGTTTTCAATATTTTATGAATTAATATTTGAATGAAGGAAATCTAACAAGAGAGCAAAATTTAAAATTAAGAGCAAATAACTCCAGAAAATATCCTGGAAAATAACTCTTATTGGAGAAAAGTCTCTAGTGTCCAGAAGGAGAAAAGGAAGCAGAATGGGTGAAAATGACAAATGTCAATAGAAACTAATACCCTTCAAATACAGAGAGTTCACCTTCACAGCCTAAAGGAATATTATAATTTCTCAGCATCATTATTCTACAGGGAAAGACCCATACCCAATTTGTGTCCCATTTTGAAGACCACCTGCCCTCGGTAGCACACATGATTCTCTCCAGTGCTTTTCCTCCATGATCTGTCCTTAGGAGGTCCCTTTATGTTTTCGCAGATGCTGAGATCAGCTAATTTCTGGGGTGTGCCACAGGAGTGAGTTTATAGTTTATAGTATCTCAGGGTTTGAATTCTCAGAGTTCCTAATTAAGTAAATTAGTCTTTTTTTCATTCTCCGAATATTTCTGTCCCCTTGAACATACAAAGAAAGATGCAGAATGGAGTAGTTTATTTAAAATTTTGGAGCTATTCAGGTAGCATAAAGTGAGACAAGTGTACTTCCTTGAAGTAGACAATTTTATTCTTTTATTTGATTACAAAATCACAAAACTTGTTTTAAAAAAGTATAATTCATCCAATGAAGCAATCCTAGAAAAAAATCAACTGTGACAAACAACTTTGAAACATTGGAAGATTTATGGATTATTTAGTATCCACACTACTGTGGCTTCTATATTTATGCTACTTGTAAATTTTACTTTACTTATTTTTAATATTTTTGATTACATGATTGTTATACATAACAATAAAATTAATCATATAGATTTAGTTTTTGTTCACAATACCTCTCAATTCTTTTTACATTCCCATCCTTCTCTCCATCTCTTTAATAAAAGAGAAAAATAATAGACAGACAGCAGTAGTTGTGATTTATATCTGAATGTCCCCCTCAAAGCTTCATAAACTCAAAAGTGTGTTTTTTGAAATGTGATTGGACTATGGAGACAGCATGGCTGACTTGCTCTTAGGTAGTTGACTCTGCCTGGAAGAGGTGGGGTCACTGAAATCAGGAAGGGAGATCTTCCATCCACCTCCTTCCTTGAACACAACTGATTTTCCTCTGCCTAGTTCGTTCTTCCATTCTGGTCCTGCCTTAAAGCCAGCTCACTGGTCTGAAACCACTACAAACTGAGAGTCAAAATAAACCTTTCACACCTAGATGCCATAAGTAAAATCATATAGGCCCCAGCCAAAAGCCTGCCTGATCATCAGTATTATGGGTATGCAGGGCCCAACCATAAACTCACCCGGACAGCAGCAGTGCAGGTAGACAGGCTAGAGCATCAGAACTGCCCAGACATCATGTACAAATGCCCACAGACCCCAGGCAAAAGTTCACCCAGCCAACAGCTTCCAGGATGCACAGGCCCAGCTAAGGGCCCATGCTGACAACAGGTATGCAGCAGGTCCCAGGCAGAGGCCCACCCAGATATCATCTATAGCTGCACTCAAGCCCCAACAAAAAACCCATCCAGACAACACTTCAGCAAGTGTATATGTAAAGCAATCATTTTTAACCCAGGAATTGGCACAGGGTTGAGCAGCAGAGAGGCCTCTTTAGCTTTTTGAGAATTGAAGCCGACTGGAATAGCACAGTCACCACAATAAAAGGTACAGCAGACTGCATCAGTTGAAATTAGAAGACACATAAACAAGACACGAAAACAGACTTCTAGAGCACCAAAGGCCAACACAAAAGGGCAATGTGAAACTCAGCCATTTGGATTCCCTGAATTGGCAACAAAAGAGGATCTGAAAGAGTAAAATGAGAAATAATTCCTTAGACCACAAGAGAGATTGTGTTCAAAGTGAATGACATGGTTAATAACTCTATAACAGAATCAGATTTAAAAGATGGGGGTGCTGAGGAACATAATAGATTCCCAACAGGGTGAAGAAATTGAATCCATAAAACAGATTGATACATATTCAGAAGATTAAAAACCCTATTGAAAGTTTCTGCAGCTGAATGACCCAATATGAGAAAACAATAACAAATATAGAAGACAGGATTGTGGTTAGTGACCAGGAAAAAAGATTTTCATAAAAATAGTAAAGGATGATGAGAAAGTTATGCTGCAGCTGTGAGATATTGCAAATAAGAATAAAATAAGGCTGATGGGAGTCATTGAAGAAAAAGGAAATATTACAAATGACATAAAAATAATTTTCACAGAAATAATGACAGAACATTTCCCAAGGAGGAGAAAAATTTTCATCATACAGATAATGGAAGCATATGCACTCCAACAAGTCATGATCAAAACATCTACCCATAGGCATATAATAGTCAAGATTCCAGAAACCCAGCAGGAGAAAAAAAATACAAGAAGTAGTTAGAAAAAACAAACAAGCCCCATGTAAAGGAAAGCCCATCAGAATCATAAAAGACTCCTCAATAAAAACCCTCAAGTGAAGACAAGACTGGAGTGAAGTATTTTAAACCCTAAAAGAAAGCAACCTCCAACCCAGGTTGACATACCCTTCAAAATTCTCTTTGAAAATTGATGGAGGAATAAGATACTTTCACAACAAAGAACACCTGAATAAATTCATGAGTTCCAAACCAGTACTCCAAAAATTTTAATCAATGTACTAGGAAAAAATAACGGTCATCACAGCCCACAAAACACAAAAGAATGAATCAATCAGGAAATAGTAGAAACTAAATTCAAAGGGAGAGTATCAAACAACAAGAAAATGTCATGACAAGGGTAAGTCAATAAATATAAGTAATAACCATTGATTTTAATGGTCTCAATTCAACAATCAAAAGAAATAGACTGGCAGAATATGTCAAGAAGCAAAATCCAACAATATGCTTTATGCCACACACTTCATTCAAAAAGTAACTCATAAAAAAGGTAACTCATGAACTAAAACATAAAGATGGAAAACAATACTCCCTGCAATAATACTACCTCAGAAAAAAGGATCAGCTATCCTACTTGCAGATAAAATGGATTTCAAAACAATGCTAATTAAAAAGTCAAAGAAGGCCACTACATCCTTGTAAAGGAAGCAATCCAAGGGAAAGAGATGACAATTATAAATATATATGAATCAGTACTAGTGCACCTAACTATGTAAAACACATATTACAGATATGATGATTCAAATAAGCACTAATACATTAGAAGTGGGGGACCTCAATATCCCATTGTCACATATAGATAACTACACAAAAATAATGAAATAATAAAATTCAACAAAACTCTTGAACAAATGGAATTAGCAGATGCCTACAGAGTACTCCACAGCACAAAATCAGAACACTATTTTCAGTGGCACATGGGTTATTCTCCATAATAGAATGCATAATTGCTCATAGAATATGTCTGAGTAAATGCAAAGGAAGTCAATTTACCCTTTGTATATTGTAAGATCATAGTGTGATGAAAGTGGAGATAAACAGCAAAGGAAACCACAAGAACTTCATAAACGCATGGAAATTGAACAACACACTCTTGAACAACAAATAAGTCACAGAAGGAATTAAAGAAGAAATAAGGCAGTTTCTATAATTAAATGTAAATGCCAATGCAACATATCAGGTTTATTGGACACAATGAAAGCAGTCTTGTGAGTAAAATTCATAGCAGTGAATACTCGTATTTGGAAAACAGAGTGAGCTCATATAAATAACCTAATGCCGAATCTCACACTTCTAAAAGAAGAAGAGTGAGACAAACAAAAAGCTCATAAAACTAACTAAATTATAATGATCAGAGCAGAAATCAATTCAATGGAGACTAAGAGAATGATACAAAAAATCAAAGCAGAAAAGTTTTCTTTCTTTGAAAGAATAAACAAAATTGACAATGACACAATCAACCTTCACAAAAAAAGAAAAGGCCCAAATCTTTGCAATTAAGAATGAAAATGGTGAAACTATCACATACAGAAATCCAGAGGATCATAAGTACCTACTTTGAGAACTTATACACCAATGAGATTGTAAACAGAAAAAATAGATAGATTTCTAGGTAAATAAGAATTAAAAAGTTGAATAAAAATGACTTAAAATTCTAAACAATCCAATATCAATGAAATTGATAATGTAATTAAACTTAACTAACAAATTATTCTGATATTAATATAAGAGAATGAGAAATAAGGAAACAGTATTTGTAGATAGGGAGAGAGTAGTTGAATGGAGGGCAGGGGAATTGGGAAAAAATAAGAATGAAAATTGGTTATGTAAAGGTACGAATTTTTAACACTGAATGTCATTATGTCGCATACATTAAATATGCCAATAAGACCGGTGCCACCACTGCTCCAGTGCAAGGAAGGTATGATTTGGGAAAGCCACCCCAACATCTGCTCTCCCTCAAGCATGCTTGAGCCCAGTCTGAAGGAACCGGGTAGATGAGCGCTTCCTGCCAGTGCTGGCATTGCTCAAGCAATGAAACACCCTCCCACTCTCAGATCTCCTCTTTCTTCCAGTCCTTGGACCCACTCTACAGACGCATAGGTGGTTATAATGGATATTATTCTGAGCTCCCAACTTTGAACATCTTTAAAGAAAGGGCGGGGAGACCTGTTGTAGAACTGGGTGGAGTTCAACGCTGCAGGAGGGAGGGGAACTCAATCTGGGCCATGCAACCTGAGGTCAGTCTGCATCATGGGGTTCTGCCACCAGCTAACTGAGATCAGAGGATTTGGTTCTGCACATGGCTGCACACGTTGTATATTATGACAGCACAGATCTAATCTGGAAGAGGCCCTTCAAAGTCATTTTCTTCTTTCTTTCCTCATTCTACTCTGCAAATTCTTTTTTCTGTCCGCTTTCACCAACTCAGTCTTTTGCTACACCATATTATCCCTCATCTTCCCTTCAGTTCCTGCTCCTGCCCTAACTCAGATTTCTTTATTTATCATTTTTTTTAGTTATGTTCTTTTCTTCTGTCATTTTACTTCATTCAAGGGTCAATAGTTTCAAGGGAAAATGAATCCCTATTACTTTACGGGGATATATTCTTATCCTTATATGTGCACTCTGTCTATACCTTTTGAATTTAACATTTTCATAAATATTGTGAGGTCATTCTATGTACTGTGGCTTCACTTGAAACCTTCTCCAATTTTTTCACTTATCTACTCTTCTCATCCTAACTCTGTCTAACTTCCATCCCAAATGGTAAATATGCTATATTGAGAAAAGTTTATTTGCAAACATATTTTGGGCAGCTTCATGATTTTAATTTAATTCACAAGGTATAAAGGTGATAGATTAATGACTACCACTAGTGGTCAATTTGAATGTTGTGCTTGATCCTGTTGTGTTGCTGATTGTATCAATTAGAAAAAATGGATTATGATCAATTTAATGAGTTCTTTTCTCTGATATTATGAAAATAAGAATGTTTATGAGTCATTAGAGACTCAAAATCTAACATGCAACTATATCAGAAAGATTTAGTAAGCCATAAATTAAATCAACGACAACTCAACAACAAAAATAAAAATGAGAAAACATGTAAGGAAGACACAAAGACAGACTTCCAGTTCAACAAGGGCAAACAGTAGGGCAAAGTATGATGAAAAGTCTGATAGTGAACCAGCAGGACACTCTGAACTCACAGCAAAGGAATAAAACTGGTCAATCAGGTTCTACAAAAATTCAAAACATGAATAATTTCCCAGATAATCATAGAGATGGTGAGCAAAATGAAAGTCATAATATGAGACTCTAGAAGAGAAACTGATGAAAAATAGATGAACTCAGGACCATGATATAAGCCATGAAGGCCCAGCATTTGAAAGAAATGGAAATAATGAATTCCCAACATAGTAAAGAAATGGAATCCATTAAATATATTCAAACAGATATCCAGGAAATTAAACATTTTATTTAAAGTGTACACAACAGGATAAAAGATTGCGGAGAAAGAATCTCAGATATAGAAGATAGGATTGCAGTCAGTGACCTTGAAAAGAGAGGTCTCTTAAAAACA
>NW_022966317.1:0-1336 GCF_012274545.1 Fukomys damarensis
ATATTTTGTTCATAACAACTTCAACAAAGAATCTTTCAGTGTGAATGTGCTGAAATTATTTAGTATGTAAGACAACAGGAAGAAAAATTCAAGAAAGATAATTAATTCCAGTGTGGAATTTCCTCAACACTTCACAAAGCCAGGTAATGAAACAGACCAAACCTGGAGTGTTAAGATTATACTTTGAGTTTTTGTTTGGAAGACAAGACAGATTCTATACAATGCAAAAAAGACAAATCAAATGAGCCAGAAGAAAATGACAGAGGAAGTTCCTGCTTGTGGATGATGGCTGTTCCTGAGCTTCCCTGCACAGTATGCTCCACCAGTGTTAGGGCCTGCACCCTTCCAGCCCCTTCTACACCTGCTGTTTCACTCCCAGCCAGCCACAGAGCCATGCTGGTCCTCAATTTTCTTATGCTCAAAGTTTAAAAGCAGCCTTCCTAGCTACATTCTAGTGTGTTTGTTTAAATCAAATGTGAACTTTAAAGAGCTTTGTAAATTGTAATGTGAGATGAAACCCTTGGCCTGTAGTGTTTACCAAATAATGTAACTTAACTGCTGTCTTTAGGTCTAGAGAGCTAATGTGCAATCTGATAAGGACAACAGGGAATATTATTGTATTTCATACTAGAAATTTTCTGGGAGTATAGATTTTAGATGCTCTTGCCACTAAAAAATAGTGGAAGGTGATGGATTTGTAAATTTGTCTAACTGCAGAAATTGTTTATATCAATACACAGTAAGAAAAAGTGAAAATAAATAAATGAATTTGCACCAAACTAAAAAATTTCTATGCAGCAAAGGAAATAATTAACTAAGTTAATAGACAACCTAGAGATAAAGAGAAAATGTTTGCAAATCATATCATGAGATAATGGACTAATGTCCAAAATATATAAGAAACTCAAATATAGTAACAAACCAATAATCCTACATAAATATGAGCAAAATATTTAAAGAGACATTTTTTACAAAAAGGACATATATGCACAATAGATATGTAAAACATTTCTCAATATCACTAAACATCAAGGAAATGGAAATTTAAACTACAGGGAAATATCAGTCACACCTGTGAGAACGGCTGCTATGGAACAGATGAAGCATAGCAAATATAGGTAAAGATGTAGAGAAGGGAAAATCTCGTCCCTCACGGTGAGAATGTGCATTAGGCAGCCCTTCTGGGAAACAGTGTGGAAGTCCCTTAAAGGGCTGGAAAGAAAACTGCTGTGTGGCCCAGCTATCCCCATACTGGGTACACATCCAGAGGAATTAAGGGTGGTGTGGGGAAGGGGTCTGCACCACCACATTCATCCCAGCCTTGTTCACCATAACC
>NW_022966318.1:0-1734 GCF_012274545.1 Fukomys damarensis
TTTTGTTTAATAACAGTGACAAAATTCAATATTTATCATGGGACATTTGTGTTTCATATACATTCTTCAAGTTATGAACAGTGTCTTAAACGTAACAGTATTGATTTCTGGCTGATTTTATTCTCACTGGAAATTTTGGAATCTATAGGTATATTTAACACCTATAATAGTTGGAAAAAGAGCCATCTCAACAATTTAAATAGTATTTCAAGAGGGAAGTCTATGCAATTAAATTTCAGTAATCATCTATACAAAATGCTTCTGAGTATACAAATATCATGAAATTATTTTACTTGTTGAAACAATCCTGCTCCTTTTTTCAATATTGCATCTCCTCTTGGACTTAGATCTGCCAGGTTAAACACTACAAGTTAATATTTGCTAGATAAAACCCAGTTTCCTGCATACTATTGCTACTAAAAGTGTTATGCACATATACCTATTGCCTATGATCAGTGTAATATATACTAAAAAAGGTACAAATGAAATAAAAAATTTAAAATTATTTCTTAAAATAATCTGTGCTTAGCATTTTGTCTGAGTTGCTAATAGGAACTAAGAACAAGACTCATGCTTGTCCTACTCAGTCAAAACATTTCTAGGTAGCACGGGCTCAAAATGGAAGTTTGGTTGAAAGAGAAAACTTAATAAATGAACTGAATAGTAAAAGCAACACAACCGAAGGACAATTTGGGCAGCTACTACATTGAATCAATGAACTCTCTGAATGTAATTGATCACTGACTCTTTCTAGTAGAGGATTTCCCCTTTACTTCCTGCTGATTTAGCAGCATGAAGAGACAAAAAGGACTCAGAGCAGTTCTGACATCCAATTTAAGGAATCATGACAGTGTTTCTCTGTGGAAACATTTGTCTCTTGGGAATGAAATTAACTCATTGTGCTCAGTGTTATAGCAATAGTGAGAAAACCCACTTTAGTAGATATCCTGACTTTGCAGTGAGAGTTTCATTGATCTTATTGCTGTAATCATTCACCTTATTCATAAGAGAAAATTCCTCCTATAATAGGACTGTAATAATAGAGTAAGAAATGTTACAAGCGGGACCTCACTAAAAGCCCAATGGGATTTTTTCTTTATTCTATTTTCATATTTAAGAATAGGACCAGGGAATTTGTAGCTTTGAGTCAAATGCTGCAGTTTTATCACAAAAAGTGTTCTGTGATAGAGACCCTATGTGAGACACTGGGACTGTGGGTATAAATTTCTTCAAGTATAACCATTGTAATGCTGGCAGGAACATTCTGGGCATTAAGGAAATTCTGTACCTGAAACTTATATCCATCTGTGAGAATGAATCATTGCCTTTTCCTTGATGAAAGGAATAATCAGTTTTTTAGCAGATCCTTAGTTGATCCTTTATAATAGATGCAGGTAGGCTACATCATTATTTTTCTGTTATTCATGGATTGCAATTTTAGTCATGACACTAAACACAGCACTCTTGTGTGGAACATCATATAGTTGAACCCATTCCTACTTTACTTCTCCGTTATCACAACCACTGTTTATAGAGCCTTTGAAGAGAGACTGCAATAACTGTGGAAGTGAAGGAATAGTAGCATTTTCTATCTTCTTACTTTGAAACTTATTAAAAAGAAACCTATGGAAACCGAGCGTGGTGGTGCACATCTGTAATCCCAACACTTGCGAGGCTGAGGCAGGAGGATCGCTGTGAGTTTGAGACCAGCCTGGGCTATATAGTGAGTTCCAA
>NW_022966319.1:0-243 GCF_012274545.1 Fukomys damarensis
ATGCTATATAGTGGGTTTTTTATATTTAACTAGCTTGAGTTTTATTTGAACTTTCTGTCTCTGCTAGTGAGTGAAAAACTCACCCTTAAACTTTTCTCCAACTTGTTGGGAGTTCATTTGAGAATCCCTTGTACTCAGACCACTCTTCCTTCCTGAAAGTCAGACTACGGCAATTGCAATAACTGTTTTGTCTTACACTAGGGAAAATAGCTATCAGTAACTTGCATTTATTTTTACATGCTA
>NW_022966320.1:0-3311 GCF_012274545.1 Fukomys damarensis
AGGAGGGACTTACATTCCTACATCATTCCTAAAACTCGGGATCCAATGAACACGAAGCCTTACTCTCCTTCACACACTGCACTACACGGGGAGTCCAAGGGGCAATCCGTTGCAGCCCCTAAATGTAGCTCTAACGCCAGGCGATGGCCCCTCCCTCCCGATTCTTTCAAGAGGGCAAGGCTCCTGTCCGAAGGACAATCACGGCACACCCGAGCTTCACAAAAGTCACTGCCCTCACCTTACCTCTCACGCCCAAATTGTCTGCTGTGTGAATTCCGTTCGTGTCCTGCTCCCCTGTCCTAACCCTAACCCTAACCCACCACCTGATTCCTACCTGCCCAGAGGGCGGTCCTCGACCTCCTCCACTGTGGGTGAGCCTAAGGTGAAATTTCACGCTGATACTCACTAGCAAAGCCGCACACCGATCTCTAGGTGCAGAAACTGCGAGGCTGTCACTCACCGGAATCCTCATCCTAACCCTCACCCTCAGCCTGAATCGGGGTGTGGTACTTACCTTCCTACGTCATTCCTAACACTGAAGGTCACATGAGCAGGATCCCCCCGCCCCCTGAAATGTAGACACGGCGTCCTGGGGAGTGGAATGGGGAGCCTGTGCCATCCCCATCATCGAGCTCTCACCCTACTTGCCGGCCCTGCACTACCCAGTAGCACTGTGGTGCAATGCGGGAGTCCTTGGAAATACCCATCGCATCCCATCTTCGTGAAAGACACTGCTCTCACCTTCCGGCTGACACGCAAAGTACGCGGCAGGCGAATTCCTTTTGGAACACTCTCAGCATCCCTAACCCTAACCCTAAGCCACCACCTGATTCCTACGCTCCCAGAAGGCTGTCCTTGAAATCCAGCCTTGTGGCTGAGCCTAAGGTGAAATATCATGCCGCTACTAACTAGGGACACCACACGCCATTAGCCAGGGAGGGCAACTGCCAGCCTATCACTCACCGGAATCCTATCCCTAGCGCTATCAGGAACCCCAACCCGAGATGAGGGACTTCTACTCCTACATCATCCCTCACCGTGAACGTCCAACTAACACCAACACCCACCGTCTAATGCTCAGGAAACTACTCGGGGATGAAAGTGTGGGGCCTATTCCATCCCCAAAATCGAGTGCTAACACTTCTCGCCGGCCAGTCGCTACTGATTATATTGAGGCTGCAATTGGGAGGTCCCGGGAAACACACATTCCATCCCACCTTCAAGAAAGGCGCTGCCCTCACCTTCCTTCGCACAGGCAATCTACCTGGCAGGTGAATTCCGTCCGGGTCATGCTCACCAATCGTAACCCTAACCCTAACCCACAGCCTCATTCCTAAGTTGCCATGGGGTGCCACTTGAAATCTTCCCCTGTGGTTAAGCCTCAGGTGCCATCTCTTGCTGACACTAACTAGGAAACCCACAGCCGCATACCCAGGTAGCAAAATTCCAAAGCTATCCTTCTCCGCAATCCTCTGCTGTACCCTTACCCTATCCTTTTCCCTCAAAGAGGATTTACATTCCTACATCATTCCTAAAAGTTGCCATGGGGTGCCACTTGAAATCTTCCCCTGTGGTTAAGCCTCAGGTGCCATCTCTTGCTGACACTAACTAGGAAACCCACAGCCGCATACCCAGGTAGCAAAATTCCAAAGCTATCCTTCTCCGCAATCCTCTGCTGTACCCTTACCCTATCCTTTTCCCTCAAAGAGGATTTACATTCCTACATCATTCCTAAAACTCAGGGTCCAAAATGCAAGAAAAAAAAAACAAAGAAAAAAACTACCCTACAGGGGGAGTCCAACCGGGAATCCCATCCAGCCCCTAAATGTGGCTCTAAATGTCATGCTCACCTGTCCTAACCCTATCCCTAACCCTCAACCTGATTCCTACCTTCCCAGAGGCCAGTCCTCCAAATCCTCCACTGTGGCTGAGCCTAAGGTGAAATCTCATGCTGATACCAACTAGGAAAGCCACACTCCATTACACAGGTACAGAAATTCCGATGCTATCACTCACTGAAATCCTCATCCTTATAATAACCCTCAGCCTGACCGCGGAGTAGGGACTTACCTTTCTTCAGCATTCCGAACACTGAATGTCAAATGAACAGGAGCCGCCCTTTCCCTTCATTGTAGACGACACGATACAGGGAGTGTATCGGGGAGCCTGTCCCGTCCCCTTCATCGAGCTCTCACCCCACTTGCTACCCCAGCACTACCCATTAGAACTGCGGTGCCATCTGCAGGTTCTTGGAAATATCCAGTGCATCCCACCTTCGTGAAAGACACTGCCCTCACCTTCCCACTGTCATGGAAACTACCTGGTAGGCAAATTCCTTCTTGCTCACGCTCAGCAAGCCTAACGCTAACCCTAAGCCACCACCTGATTCCTAAGTTTGCAGAAGGCAGTCCTTTAAATCTGGCACTGTGGCTAAGCCTAAGGACAAATCCCTTGCTGCTACTAACTAGGAAACCCACATCCCAATAGCCAGGGAGAGAAACTGCCATCCTATCACTCACCGGAATGCTATCCCCAACACCAACAGGAAAGGTGAACCGAGAGGATTGAATTATACTCCTACATCATTGCTTACACTGAATGTGCAATTCACACCAACACTCACCGTCCATCACACATGACACTCTACAGTGAGGAAAATGTGGTGCCTATTCCATCTTCTAAATCGAGCGCAAACCCTCCTCACTGGCCAGTCATTACCCTTTATATCGAGGCCACAATGGGCTGGTCCCGGGATACACACATTCGACCCCACCTTCAAAAAGGCGCTGCCCTCACCTTCCCTGGCACAGGCAAACTACGTGGAAGGTGAATTCCGTCTGTGTCAGGCTCACCAGTCCAAACACTAACCCTAACCCACAACCTGATTCCTAGGTTGCTGTGGGCAGCACTTGAAATCCTCTGCTGTGGGTAAGCCTCAGGTGACATCTCATGCTGACACTCACTAGGAAACCCACAGCCCGACACCCAGCTAGCGAAATTTCAAGGCTATCCTTCTCGGGAATCTTCAGCCTAACCCTAAACCTATGCCTGAACCTCGAGGAGGGACTTACATTCCTACATCATTCCTAAAACTCAGGGTCCTGTGAACACAAAGCCTTACCCTCCGTCACACACTACACTACACAAGGAGTCAAATGTGGAATCCATTTCATCGCCTCAATGCCGCTCTAACACTGCTCGATGGGAAATCTCTACCTATTCTATGATGTCGTTAATGCTCAGGTCCAAGGGAAAACCACAGTACATCTGAGCTTCACAAATGTCACTGCCCTCACCTTTCCTCTCATGCC
>NW_022966321.1:0-245 GCF_012274545.1 Fukomys damarensis
GTACCTGCCTTCACTTCAGTACCTACTCCTCTCGCCATTTCCAAACATTGTATTTCCATTTTCCATTTTCTCCTGTTTTCTGTAGATCTCCACGTTTTCTCTGCACTACACTTCCCACTATCTGTACACCTGAAGAGCTTTTCCTCCTATTTCACATTCACAATTTTCTCATTTAGATTTTATGTACTAGTATAGTTTACTCACACCAGAGAAACTATTCAGTATTTGCACATGTGTGATTTATT
>NW_022966322.1:0-648 GCF_012274545.1 Fukomys damarensis
ATTTTATGCTTTTCAAATGCTATTTATAAAATTACTCAATGTGATATTTTCTTGTCTTTTTTTCCTAGCAAGCTCATGAAGCTTTCAAAATGGCTCAGTCCCTCGATCCATCTTATTTAATGTGCTGGATTGGACAAGTAAGATATATAACAGTTATTAATACATTAAACAAATAACCTAGTCATATAAATAACAGTGACAACAATAAGGGTGACAGGTGGCATTCGGGGACTTGCTGTGTGCTGGTCATGCATTGCAGTGTTTCCCTTCAGATGTAGCTGTTGGTATATTCTTTTTATAAGGGTAGAACTGAAGCTTAGAGGTCCTATGTGTTATACGTAAGGTGACACAGGTTGCAGTGAACTTTTGGATATCATGAGTCTGTCATTACTGCACTTAAAAAATAAACCCAGAGCTTTGTTTAACTCACATTAACAACAAAAATAATTTTGATTATTGTTTTCTTATTTTCTGAAAATCTTCATATTTGATTGGCACTTCTGATTGTTTTTTCCTTCTACAAGTTTAGATTTTTGTATTGCCAAATAGGAAGCAAGATAGTTGGTTGCTAACCTGAGTCTGTCATGGGCTGATTATTTTACCTTAACATATTGCTTCTCTGGATTTTAATTTTCTCACCTGAAAAAA
>NW_022966323.1:0-519 GCF_012274545.1 Fukomys damarensis
TTTAAAACACAGAAGCACTCTGTAGAGTGCGTTTGTGTTCTAACTTCAAACTGAATCTATCCCCAAGTATACAGGATTCTGGAGGCTTTTGTGCACTCAGAGCTGCTTGGCACGTTCTTAGGCCTTAACGGCTTGGCTGGTAAAGTGCCTCACAACTGTTTTCCTATCTCTGAAAGGCAGAGACCTACAAACAAAAAGGAATACAGTTGTACTCCATAAAAGGTTTGGACTTCACTGGTAAACTCACAGCATTGCAGCACGATCCTCTGGGGAGTACTTCACATTCAGGAAAGTCACTGATTTGTTTTCATAGGGCTAATCAGCGAAAGACGTTGTTTCCCGGGGAAAACTGCTGTTTAAACTGCAGAAGCACTCTGCAGAGTGCGTTTGTGTACTAACTTCAAACTGAACCTATCCCCAAGTACAAAGAATTCTGGAGGCTTGTGTGCACTCACAGGTGGTAGGCACTCTCTTAGGCCGTCAGTGCTTTTCTGGTAAAGAGGCTCACAACAGTGTTTC
>NW_022966324.1:0-330 GCF_012274545.1 Fukomys damarensis
GAACACTTTGATACTCAACGACCTGGACTCTCTGAATTGGCAATGAAAGAGGATCTGGAAAAAATGAAATAAGAAATAATTTCTCAGATTTCAGCAGATATTGTGCCTATAGTAAAAGACATGATTAATAAATCTAGAGCAGACACAGAGAAAAAAATAGAGTTGAGAAACATGATGAAAATGAAACGTGAAACAAATAGAATCCATAAAACAGATGCAGATTTCCAGGAGATTAAAAATTCCATTGAAAGTTTACACAGCAGAACAAGCCAATGTGAGGACAGAATTTCAGATGTAGGAGACAGGACTGCAATTAGTGACCAGGAAAAG
>NW_022966325.1:0-321 GCF_012274545.1 Fukomys damarensis
AATATAGGAGGATAAATCTTTTGCAAATGTGAAGAGGCCCATTAGGTGTAGGAGGGAAAAAGACCATGGTATGAAAAAGCATTGAAGATGTGTTGGTTACGTATTTGTTATGGTGAAGTACAAATTTATGTCTCAGTTTGCCATCTCTCCATGAGGAATGGGGCCACTCTGTACTGGAAACGGGGAGAAAGAAAAGTTAAAGTGAAACAAAAATTTCTGTGGCCACAAGTCTTTTCTTTCTTTTTTCTTTTTCTTTGCGGGGGTATCAGGGATGGAACTCGGGTCCTTGCACTTTCAAGGCAGGGTTTTCTTATTCAATTT
>NW_022966326.1:0-221 GCF_012274545.1 Fukomys damarensis
CCTATTTTGGGTTATTTAGTCCTAGGGCTATTCCTAAACATGACTTAGAAGTTTTTGTTGTTTCAAATTATGACTTCCCCAGGTCCTTGTACTCAGCAAAGATGTAAAACTAAAAGGCCGTGTTAAGCCGCATGAATATTTCTTAATCACTAAACACGCCTAGCTCGTTAAATTCTGAGTGTTACATTATTACACCTAGCATATTGTCAGTACTTGATAAA
>NW_022966327.1:0-211 GCF_012274545.1 Fukomys damarensis
AGTTTCTTTCAGCAATATTTTATATTTTTCAGTATATGAGCCTTATACTTCTTTGTTGTATTTTCCTTAAATTGTTCATATTTTTGATACTACTAAAAAAGTACAGATTTAAGATTTCATTTCCAACTGTTCATTGCTAGTACAATTATATTTTTATGCTGACCTTGAATTTTACAGCCTTACTAAGCTTCCTTATTAATTCTAGTAACTT
>NW_022966328.1:0-348 GCF_012274545.1 Fukomys damarensis
TACCTGTGAGGGTTTGATAACTTATAGCTGCAAGGCTTGATGCCACTTAGTGGGCATGGGGAGCGGGACAGAGATACACCAACAGAAATGTGTGAAAGACCCGTTGAAGTAGCCAAAGAATGCTGGTTGGGAAAGGTAAAGGGGCCATTTGACTGACTACTTAAGACCAGAAAAGACTGTTAAACGGACGATCTTGGTAAGGGTTTTTGGTATGTGCCTTTATAATTTAAATCTGAAAGGTTATTTACACAGTGTTGAAGAAGATAATGCATCTGGTGACATCAACAAAAACATGGAATAAATAATGAAAACTCTCTCCTCTATATAAAGTAATGAGAAAACTGACAG
>NW_022966329.1:0-292 GCF_012274545.1 Fukomys damarensis
AAAAAACAATCTGTGCACAGTAAGACAGATGAATTGTTAGTAGACAAGTCATTTCTGACATCAAAGCTACTCAGGTTTAGAACCTTTGAGGTGGCTGAGGTTAATTGATTTAGATGTCTTTCGAAACCTTAAGTAAACAGTTGTTTCAAAATCATGCAAGTGAAAATATTTCCTGTGGAGAATTTCTGCTTTTCATCATTAAAGACGTCATAATCTACTGATATGTTCACGTACACATTCATGATTTTAGCATTCCTATTTTTAAGGACTGAATCAATAAATCATACCAGAT
>NW_022966330.1:0-431 GCF_012274545.1 Fukomys damarensis
TCTGTTTTGACCATTGTTTTCCTTTTGTGGGGCTGTGGATAGAACTCATGGCCTCACCCTCAAATTCTGTACCACCGAGGTACACACCCAGCAAGTCCATAGTAATTGACTTTTTTGTTGTTTTTTTTGGTTTTTTGAGACAGGGTCTCACTAGGTAGTTGAGACTGACCTGGAACTCACTGTTTAGCCCAGGCTGGTCTCAAACTCATAGTGATCCTCCTGCCTCAGCCTCCCAAGTGCTGTGATTACAGGCGTGCACTACCACACCCAGCAGTAACTGACTTTTAATGAATAGAATATGGAAAAGAGAAAATAGTAATTGCATACTGAGAAACCTAGCAGATATCACCTAAAACATCACCAGTACGTCGATACCATATATACTTTCTGATTTAATATGACCAAAGTGCACATTCTTTTTGTGGTATTCT
>NW_022966331.1:0-1306 GCF_012274545.1 Fukomys damarensis
GCTAAGCTGAAGCAGTAGAATGAGAATACAATGCAGAAAATGAGGGAAAACTTTGTCACTTCTGTGTGACCTCTGCAGAGGAAAAGCTCATCCCCACAATGTGCCACTGGTATTTTTGCTCAGCGCCATTCATATGTCACCTGAGTTACCTAAAAATCTCTCAGCAATGTGACAGCACTTCTGGTTTCTGGGTATTTGTCAAAAATAAATGCTTTGGTTATTGAAAAATATAAAGTCAGAAATAGATTAGACTTGGTGAGTTCCCAGATGTCCATGCTATGATGCCCTGGTTAGAGTGTGTAAAACCATGTAACTTTATCAATCCACGACAACATGGAAAAACATAAAATATGTATTTTATGGGAATTGATGTCTGGCAAGGGGGGTGTTTATAAAACTTTATTTGACAAAGGACTGTCAAATTATAGGCCAGGTACACAATATAATTAAAAATCCTGAACTTTCTGCATGCACAGCAGCTTGTGGCAAAGCTCCAGGTAAATCATGAACATGAGAGTTCAGTGCAGTGTACTTCATAGAACATCCTCAGTCAGAGAAGACAAATAGGAGGGATTCTGATTAAATATTTGCTTAGAAAATACCCTCTGATAACATACTGCCGATTTCTTGCCTTGGGTAAATAGCATCCCCCTCTCCAAAGGTAAGTAACCCTCTACTATATTAGATTTTATTTACCAAAAGGAACTCTGGTCACAAAATGCACAGTGTCATGTGAAGGGTACGGCCCAGCTTGTCTCAAAACATTGCAGTGTGACCTTCGGAAAGAACACAGTAGGAAAGCATTTTCCCTAAAAGAAATCAATGTCTCTTACCCTCCAATCCTGCTATCAAGATATGGTGTTAAGGCAGTAAGTCCCGCTGCCTGTGCCAAGAACAAAAATGACATTATGTGGCTTGGTCAATGGAAGGATGGATGCCAGGTGTGTATGCACTCAGGAGCCATGCAATGTTTCCATGGAAATGTGGCTTGTTAAGCCTGAATGGCAGCGGGGACATGTCCACCTCTGTTGGGATGTGCTGTATCATTTTGGACGTCAGCCCAGTTGAAGGTAAAGCCTTAAGAAATGCACTGGACTCTGGATTCTATGTGTGCATCTGGAGGGTGATTACAGGGACTGGCTTATCAATCTCACATTCAATATTAACTGTATTCTGAATGCCAACTCCAGAAATATCAGCCAAGTATTATCTTATCTCAGGGTCCAAAAGTAAAGATGACAAGCTTTCCCAAGCATATCAGGTAACACTCTCAGGAGTTTCAAGGACAGTATTTTAAAGAGACAAA
>NW_022966332.1:0-204 GCF_012274545.1 Fukomys damarensis
TGGTCGGACTGGTCGGAATGGTTTGGGTCTCATTGCTGGCTTATCACCCAGGTTTCTCATTATCGATGTGAATGTTTCGTTAGATCTCGTGTTCCTCGTGGTCAGTACTCCGTAAGGACTTACACTGTCGTCTTCCTTTGAAGAATATAATCAATGTATCCCCTCCTTTTTGGATTTTTTTTTTTTTTTTTTTTTTTTTTTTTC
>NW_022966333.1:0-254 GCF_012274545.1 Fukomys damarensis
TCTACCCTTCCCACTTTCCCTACTCCTTTAACCCTTTTCTTCCAATTTCACATTATCAATCATATAATTTGAACCTTATTCACATTAAAATTTTCAACATCACTTGTCCTTCGAGAGATGCAGATGAAAATAAAACTGAGATTTCACCTCACCCCAGAAAGAATGGCTGCTATCAAGAAATCAACCAATAACAAGTACTGGCGAGGTTGTGGGGAGAATGGAACCCTTCTCTATTGTTGGTGGGAGTGCAGACT
>NW_022966334.1:0-242 GCF_012274545.1 Fukomys damarensis
ACTGGGAATTTGGAAGAGAGATACAACGAATGGAGGGAGCTAGCAGTGTGAGCTTGGTGTTCACGCAAATAGCAGGAAAGCAGGAAGGGGCATTTCTAAGAGGCAGGGGAGAAGGAAAGGAGTACTGCTTCACAAAGTGTAGAAAAGTCTACCCAAGATATCGGACTTTACCAAAAACGGGACTGCGTAGAGGTCTGCAAGAGGGCCTGAGGCAGTGCACTTTGTCTAGAGTGAAGGACAAC
>NW_022966335.1:0-227 GCF_012274545.1 Fukomys damarensis
ATGAGAAATTAATCCAAAAACTCTTAAATGATGCAAAGAAGAATAATATAAGATGGATAGGAATCCATAAAGTACTAGGAGAATGTACAAATGATGTGAAAAAAAACTGTTCACAGAATTAATAACAGAAAACTACCCAAACAGAGCAAAATAACTTGACATACAGAGAAGTGAGGCATATAGGACTCCATCTAGTTCTCCATCTAGCCATGATAAAAAAAAAATCA
>NW_022966336.1:0-1421 GCF_012274545.1 Fukomys damarensis
AATATTATTAATTATCTCTTTAAAGGCCCTATCCCCAAAAGCATCTATTTTGGAGGTTGAAGATTCAACACAATCCAGTCCATGACACTAGATTTTATTTTCTTAGAAAAGGAAAAAATATCTTCAAAATTAGCACGTTGAACTTCAGCAACGTCATTGACACTGACTCCTATTTTCAAAATATGTTATCATGTAGCTAAATAACTTATTTCTGTTAAATACATTCAGAGGATATTTTCACTATTTTCAATATACCAAAGTTTAAAGTAAAAAGGAGGGCATAGTTGCTGTTATTCTTCTGATGACGTACAACATTTTTCTTTGCAACTGAATATTTTATCAGAGCAAGATAGCGTCATCTCAGGTTTCTGTTACTACTTACACAACTCATCTTTTTCTTGCACATGTGATTTCTGTACATATGGAGCAGAAATCTAGCTTAAAACTTAAATTGATCTTGTTCTAGATAGGGGGAAAAGTTCCAGAATCTCAATTAAAAATTACTTACAATCTGATTTTCTTTTAGTGAAATTTTATAATTTTTTAAAATCATAAATGCTTTCTAAACTACTGGGTCCTTGCTCCGAAAGCATTTCAGGTTCCATGCACAAGCACAACTTAGTCTGCTAATCCCAACCAAAAAATAAGTGTTTGCAGAAGAAGTGTGTCACCTCAGGTTATACTACGGATCATCAGAGACGTAGATTGCAGGCAAACTTCTCTTTCCTGATTGACTTATACTGGTTTTATTTTATGTTAGTGAATAAATAATATCAGGAGAAATGAGTCTTTTACTTTCATGTAAACTAATTTTCCCTTTCATCATTTTTTCAGATCAATTTAAGGTCTTCTCCAGCTTTTCCAGTTGTCATCTTCTCTCCATTATTTTCCTCCTTTCATTTCTCTTTCTTTTTGTCTTGTTTTTATGAGCACATACTTGACTGATAGTGATAAAACTAAAGGTCCAGCTAAGGTAATACAAAGGAATGAATTTTCATGATGAAAAAATATTTATTGAGTCACCAAATTATAAAAAGATATACCTGAGCTATGTGTTAAACTTGAGAAGAGTGAATAGTTCATTTTCAAAATACATAAGGATAATTGTGAACTTCCAAACAATTCCCATAAAGGAAACTAGTTCAAGCCTCAAAGATATAATCTTTCATTTTAAAATATTATTTCCTTATTAAAGTATTCTCCTGCTCTCTCTTTTGTTACAAATAATCAAATCACCAATATCTGCTGCTCAGTTTCAAATAATAAAGTCAGTGATAGAAGAAAAAAAGGTATTATTTTCAAAATATATTTTAAGTAGATCAAAAAGAGAAGGTTCAAATCCCCTTAAGAAATACCTCTTTGTTTTATGTGTCTTCCAGTCTGTTCCATTGATCCTCAGGCCTATTTCTTTGCCAGTACCA
>NW_022966337.1:0-873 GCF_012274545.1 Fukomys damarensis
GCATTTCTTTGTCTCAGAAGTCAGAAAAATATTGAATCGTAGCTGGTCAGATGCCCTTCAGGGCTACAGGGCCATAAAAGAAAGGCCAAACTGGGCACCAGAAAGAGGAATTACATTTTAAGTTGTGTAGCAGTATGGATGTGCAGAATACAAAGTACTATCAGTGAAATATTTTTAATAACATATGACCAATCTCAGTCTTATTGAATATCATACTGTCCATTCATTTACTGTTTATTGGTGATTTAGGACTGTTATAGTGAATACATGAAGTGCATAGACTGACTCTCCCTTCCGTATTTATTAATCTGCAGACATGCGAAAGAAAAATGATACATCCAATTTGTTTCAGTCACTAGCTTTTTGTTTGTTTTGGTTTTGAGTTTCGGATGCATCATGAAAAAGTGTCTAAGTGACGCTGAATATGGGAAGCATAGGGATTCTGCCATAACATTATTCAAATCTTGTTCCATGTTTTATGCTGGACCAAATTATACATACTATTTCTTCCAAGGGGATATTTACAAGACATAGTCTGCTTTACAGTTTCAGCAAGGAATGGCTTTGTAAACCTGGTGCACCACAGGAGTTACTGGCTTTCTTGATTCCAGAATCTGCCCCTGATACTCAAAACCCATTTGTCTCAAATGAACCACATGGTTCCCGTGCCATGCTCCCCAGAAGATGCAGACTCTCTCCTTGGTCCACACCCTGAGCAGACTTAGGTTTGCCTGGGTTTTAGGCCACATGCATACATACACCCCAGTTGTAGGAAGATTGGGAGGTGTTTTTCATTTGCAGCTCCTATAGTACGGAAAGGGTAAGCACCAAAGAAGTTCGAATGAGTACAGAGTAGGCCAGCTTACAGAGCCT
>NW_022966338.1:0-218 GCF_012274545.1 Fukomys damarensis
TTGCTAAACCTCTATTAGACTCTTTGGGTTTTGTCAGAATTAAGTGATATACATCATAGTATACTGTAACACATGTAATGTAAAAATCCCTGGTATTGCCAATCATGCTGTGGTTTGTAAGACACATATATGTATCGGTTAATGCTTACTAGAGTAACATATTTAATACAAGATATACAAATATACAAAGAATTTACAAGACTGGCTTACAATGGCTG
>NW_022966339.1:0-315 GCF_012274545.1 Fukomys damarensis
AGAGCATTTTGTCCAGACTGAAGGACTACCCAGTCAGACAAGGACCAGTCCTGTCGGATGTGACTTCTAGGATATGGTCCTGAATATGGTTGATGCTCTCCACCCAGTGCCACCAGGACTGAGGGACAAAAGTCCTCAATGTCCTCCGAGCCTCCTCTCCCTTGTTTCTTGAAGCAGGAGCAGGAGACGGTCCTGAATGGATGGGCATGACACCCAGGGCCTAGCCTGTTCCTGCTGTCTACACAGTTCCCTCAATCCACCCCTCCCTGGCAACCGTGACCGCAGTTCCGGACTGCTAACTCATCGGCATTATGA
>NW_022966340.1:0-275 GCF_012274545.1 Fukomys damarensis
CAATCCATTTAAAAATATGCCAATAAACTATATTATCATTCTATTTATATATTAACTCTGACTTCCCTCACAAAAAAGGTTTCTGATGAAAACATTTAACTCAGAAGTTACAAACTGTTAGTTTATAGGCCCAATTTTCCCTTAAGAAATTTGTTTGACTTACTGTATTGTGGATTTTTTAAACATCTGAATTATGTACTAAAAAAATAAATTTGTACTAAAAGCATCTGAAAATTTTACATAAGAATCTGAATCTCCAGCTTTAAAAAAAAAAA
>NW_022966341.1:0-214 GCF_012274545.1 Fukomys damarensis
AAAAAAATAGTGAAATCTGAGGCGTCAGGAATTATCTCGTTTCTCTGGAACAGTTTCCTAGTACGGTAGGACACGTTTAAGTAAGCAATGGGGTTGCAACCTGCACCCCGCAGTGGTCTGGCATCTGGCTGCAGTTCCCTTTCTTTCTTCAAGCTGGAGCCAAGTCAGACAGTGCCATTTTGTGCTGTCCCTACAGAGACTGGGGCTCAAATCA
>NW_022966342.1:0-2640 GCF_012274545.1 Fukomys damarensis
TTGTGTGCACTCAGAGCTGCTAGGCACACTCCAAGGCCTGAAGGGATTTTCTGGTACAAGTGCCTCACAAGAGTTTCAGTCTCTACTGGGCAGAGAGGTACAAAGAAAAAGGAATACAATTTTACTTCACATTATATGTGGACTTCACTGGTAAACTCACACAGTTGCAGCAACTTTCTCTGTGGATTTTTCACATTCAGGAAACTAACCACGCTTGTTTCAAAGGCCTAAGTGGCGAAAGGAGCAGTTTTCTGGGGAAAACTGCAATTTAAACCATAGAAGCACTCTGCCAAGTGCGTTTGTATTCTAACCTCAAACTGAACCTAACACCAACTATACAGCGTTGTCGGGGCTTGTGTGTACTCAGAGCTGCTAAGCACTCTCTTAGGCCTTAAGGCTTCTCTGGTACAAGTGCCTCACAACAGTGTTTCAATCCCTGCCAGGCAGAGACCTACACACAAAAAGGAACACAGTGGTACTGCACATAAGAGGTGGAATTCACTGGTAAACTGACAGAGTTGCAACACCTTTTTCTGTTTAGATCTTCACATTCAGGAAACTACCCGCTTTGGTTTGAAAGGCCAAAGCTTTGAAAGAAGCAGTTTCCCAGGGAAAACTGCAGTTTAAACCACAGAAGCACCCTCCAAACTGCGTTTTTGTTCTAATCTCAACCTGAACCTATCACCAAATATACAGAGTTGTGAAAGCTTGTGTGTACTCAGAGGGGCTAGGCACTCTCGTAGTCCTGAAGGAATTTCCCTGTTACAAGCGCCTCACAACAGTGTTTCAATCTCTGGTGGGCAGAGACCCACAAAGAAAAAGGAATACAATTGTACTGCAAATGAGATGTTGAATTTCAGTGGTAAACTCACACAGTTGCAGCACCTTTCTCCGTGGAATTCTTCAGATTCAGGAAACGAACCAGTTTGGTTTGATAGGCCTAAGTGATGAAACAAGCAGTCTCTCAGGGAAGACTGCAGTTCAAACTGCAGAAGCACTCTGCAAAGTGCATTTGTGTTCTAACCTCAAGCTGAACCTATACCCAAGTATGCAGAGTTGTGGCGGCTTGTGTGCACTCAGAGCTGCTAGTCACTCACTTAAGCCTGAAGAGCTTTTCTGGTACAAGCACCTCACAACAGTGTTTCAATCTCTGCTGGGCAGAGACCTACAAAGAAAAGTAATAAAATTATATTTCATATAAGATGATTACTTCACTAGTAAACTGACAATGTTGCAGCACCTTTCTCTGTGGAGTTCTTCACATTCAGGAAATTAACTGCTTTGGTTTGAAAGGCCTTAGTGGCGAAAGAAGCAGTTTCCCAGTAAAACTGCAGTTCAAACTGCAGAAGCACTCTGCAAAATGCTTTTGTGTTCTACCCTGCAACTGAACCTATCACCAAGTATACAGAGTTGTACAGGCTATTGTTCACTCAGAGCAGCTCGACACTCTCTTAGGCCTGAAGGGCTTTTCTGGTACAAGTGACTCACAACAGTGTTTCAAGATCTGCTGGGCAGAGACCTAGAAAGAAAAAGGAATACAATTATACTCCATATGAGATGTAGACTTCACTTCTAAACTCACACAGTTGCAGCACTTTTCTCTGTGGCGTTCTTCACATTCAGGCAACTAATCACTTTGGTTTGAAAGGTTTCAGTGGCGAAAGAAGCAGTTTCTCAGGGAAAACTGCACTTTAAACCACAGAAGCACTCTGTAGAAGCACTCTGCAAACAGCGTTTGTGTTCTAACCTCAAACTGAAGCTACTACCAAATATACATATTTGTGGAACCATGTGTGCACTCAGAGCTCCTAGGCACTCTCTTAGGCCTGAAGGGCTATTCTGGTACATGCACCTCACAACAATGTTTGAATCTCTGCTGAGCAGAGACCTACAAAGAAAAAGGAATACTATTATACTCCATATAAGATTTTGACTTCACTGGTAAACTGACACAGTTGCAGCACCTTTCTCTGTGGAGATCTTCACATTCAGGAAAATAACCGCTTCGGTTTGAAAGGCCTAAGCTTTGAAAGAAGCAGTTTCCCAGGGAAAGCTGCACTTTAAATTGCAGAAGCACTCTACTTAGTGCGTTTGTGTTCTAACCTCAAACTGAACCTATCTCCAAATATATAGAGTTGTGAAGGCTTGTGTGTACGCAGAGTGGCTAAGCACTCTCTTAGTCCTGAAGGAATTTCTCTGTTACAAGTGCCTCACAACAGTGTTTCAATCTCTGGTGGGCAGAGACCTACAAAGAAAAAGGCATGCAATTATACTGCAAATGAGACGTTGAATTTCAGTGGTAAACTCACACAGTTGCAGAACCTTTCTCCGTGGAGTTCTTCACATTCAGGAAATGAACCACTTTCGTTTGATAGGCCTAAGTGATGAAACAAGCAGTCTCTCAGGGAAAACTGCAGTTCAAATTGCAGAAGCACTCTGCAAAGTGCATTTGTGTTCTAACCTCAAGCTAAACCTATCCCCAAGTATACAGAGTTGTGGAGGCTTGTGTGTACTCAGAGCTGCTATACACTCTCTTAGGCCTGAAGGGCTGTTCTGGCAGAAGCGCCTCACAACAGTGTTTCAATCTCTGCTGTGCAGAGACCTACAAAGAAAAAGGAATACAATTATACTCCATATGAG
>NW_022966343.1:0-741 GCF_012274545.1 Fukomys damarensis
ATATACACAAACTCATATAAATTATAGATATCATTACTTATATGTCTGCAATAACATATAAACACCAATCTCCTTCCCTAGCCATACTGATATATAAAGTAATAAATCTCTGAGCTATTCAAGGCAAAAAAAGAGGCTTTGAAAAATAAATCTTTAAAGAATAGTTTTAAAAATAAAGTCCAAATATTGCACAAAATAATTTAACTGAAAATATTACTATCCTGCAAAACAAGTTTAAAAACATGTTTTGTACTCTATAGTGAATTCCATTTTGTACTTCAATAAAAGAATTTATGGGAAGTCTGTGTTGAGATAGTATGTGTTTATATTAACTTTGATAGAAATTCAGTTTTTAGAACTGAGCCTCTGTCTTAAAAGTTCATCTATTTGAGTCTTATACATATTTTCTGCATCTTCAAGATCTAATCAAAGTTTGTGCAGAAGCTTTTTAATAAGAAGTGATCCCACTTGCTGATTGTGCTAGTTCACGTGCAACTGGGGTTTTGTTCATGAAATACTTCCCTATTCCAATGTCTTCAAGAGTTCTACCTAACATTTCTTCCAGCCAGTTTACTATTTCTATTTTAATATTTAGATCTTTAATCCATTTTGATTTTCGTTTAGTGCATGGTGAGAGGTCTAGTTTTAATCTTTGGCAAGTTGAAACCCAATTTTTCCAGCATCCATGTTCATAGTGGCACAGTTTGTAATAGCTAAAACTTGGAAAAAGCCCAATTGCCC
>NW_022966344.1:0-200 GCF_012274545.1 Fukomys damarensis
CTAGGGATTGAACCCATGATCATTGCACTGAATTACATTCCCATCCCTTGTATTTATTTATTTTTTATCTTGAGACAGAGTCTCACTAAGTTGCCCAGAATGAATTTAAATGGTGATCCTCCTGCCCCAGCCTTCCAGAGTGGTGGGATTACAGGTGTGCACTATCACATCCATTCTTTATTAGATAATATCTCTCTATT
>NW_022966345.1:0-232 GCF_012274545.1 Fukomys damarensis
CATCTGTAGCATGGGGTTGATGAGAGATTAACCAGATAACACATGCAGTAAATGCTTTAGCACAGTATCAGACACAAATAAGGACTCATCTAAATATCAGTAGATTCTGTATGTCTGACATTTCTTCATCCTATAATTAGCTAAATTATTCATTTAATTTTCAGTATCTAAAATTCCATGAGAGAAGCAGAAACAGTAAAAAGTCTTGTATATTTGCTTCATTGCCTTTGAA
>NW_022966346.1:0-215 GCF_012274545.1 Fukomys damarensis
GTAGTTGTAGCCTTGGCTTCATCTTTCATCCATGTGTTCCCAGCAGCCCCCCAAATTTGATCTGATCCCCAAAGCCATTTATTTTAGCATCATTTGGCAGTGTTATATATGAATGTTACTTTGCAAAACTTTTAGCATTCTTTGACATGCCAAGAGGCTAGAAATGAGAAGCAGATATTTGAACTCAATAAATCCTGGTTTTCACCTAATTTCTC
>NW_022966347.1:0-418 GCF_012274545.1 Fukomys damarensis
CTCTCTTTGTCTCTGCCTTTTGCATTCACACACTAGTTTAAGTTATAACGGTGGCTCATAACTAATAAATTGCACACCCGCCCAAACTCAGGGTTCTTTGTTTTCTTGGAAACATTTTCCAGTTTTATGGTTTCACATTTGCTGTAGTTCCTGTGTCCCTTTGCTCAGCACCTAGTTGTCACAGGTCACCTCGCTTAAGCTTGTCTTTTCTCTTATATTTCACTGCTCTTTGTGTAAGTGTGGGTGATTTTATTTCTTAGTCTTTTTTTTTATTGGTCATACAGATTAACGGGTTTCATTTTGGCAGATTTGTACATGCACATCACATACTTTTCTCATTTTCAAGAGATGGTATAGCTAAATAGTACAGCTTTTATTGTTTTGAGGAACCTCTGTACTGATTTCCGTGGTGACTGTC
>NW_022966348.1:0-212 GCF_012274545.1 Fukomys damarensis
CATCCATTTAACATACATAATTCAATGACTTTTTAGTATACTGAGTTATACAACCATTACCACAATCAAGTTTTTAGAACATTTTAATCACCCCAAGATACCATCATGCCCATAGCATTTCCTCCATCCCTTTACTTCATCTCCCCAGCCCTACTTTCTGACTGTAGATTTGCCTATTTTGAACTTTTTTACAAATAGAGTCATGTAATACA
>NW_022966349.1:0-267 GCF_012274545.1 Fukomys damarensis
TGTCCTCCCCAGTTGTCTCACTAGCAGGCGGCTCCCAGGGGCAATGAACACATCAGGGCCAGGCGACCTGGCTTTGCATCCTGACCTTGATGCTCGCCCTCCACCGTGACCTTGGCCGATGCTTTGAGGGGAGCAGCTTCCTCCACAGGGGCATCTGAGACATGGAACTCACATCTGGGTCCTCTCGTCTGGAACGTTTGGGCTGCCTCTGCCAGGCCCCGGAAACCTGTGCTCCTCCAGCTCTGCTGGGGCACAGCCTCCTCTGAT
>NW_022966350.1:0-274 GCF_012274545.1 Fukomys damarensis
CATTTTTAAAGTCAAGAAATATAAAATGCATCACCAACGATATCCAGGTAGTTTATGAAAAAAAAATCTTAGTTCAAAGCTGGCAAACTTTTCAAGTAGATGGTATTTTAGGCACTGTAGTTCATGCAGCCTTCATCGTGTCTACCCAGCTCATCTCTGGTAGAGTAAATGAAGTCACAGATAATCTGTAAGTGAACAGTATGACTCCATTCTAACATTTTCTTCAAGTGATGCACTGACTGTGGATCATAGAGATTCATCTGTGAAATCTTGA
>NW_022966351.1:0-1372 GCF_012274545.1 Fukomys damarensis
ATGTTTAAACCAATGTATTACAGTAAAAGACATAGTACCCTTAATCCCCTCAAAATATCTACCTGTTGCTTCAGACACTTTTACCCCATCATTCTTGACAACGGGTCCTTTATTGTACTGAGGTTTCAAAATTGTAATCATGTACCATATTTTCCAATCACCCTTTCTGAAAGAAATTATGCGGGATCCTCATGGTTATGGGAATTCTCTGTACCTTTACTACTTTAGTGTGCATGTCCTTCCTGAGATGTCACACCATTTTGCAAGATGCCCCCACTGAAGGAAAGCAAGTAAAAGGTTCATGGTTGTTTCTATGTTAGTACTTCTTACAATGGTTGTGAAACTCCAGTGATCTCAAAATAAAAAGTGTAATTTTATTAAAAAAAAAAAACTCTCTCGGGGAGATGTTAGCAATGAGAGAAAAATCTTGTGGTCTAAGTGGAATACGTCTTAATTCCTAGATGCTCAGTGGTTGCAGGGAGGGGTTGGAGAATGATGAATCGGATATGCTGGCAACATTCCCAAAGTCGGCATGAAAAGTAAGTCAATTCTCAGATATGAATTTACCATCGAGCTAATAAACTTCAAGCTTCGGAGCTAAATTTAAGCTCGCACATGATCCTTCTGCGGCCCTAGGATACCCCCTGCAGTCTGTGGGCGTGAGTAGTATCTGTAAGATATTACCCAATATCAGTGAAGATCTTTATCTCTCCTTTTACCCCAGTTTTTCCACGTTCCATTTCTTTTCATGCTAGGCAGTGATGGGAGGACTACAGACATTTCAGGGATGGAAGAAGTTGAATAGGAGAAACAAGTAGTTTGCTTTGTCAGTTGAGGCTAACGAGGTTATGCAGCACACTCGTTTCCATGACTAAATTGCTGCTGGCCACCTCAGGATAGGCATGCTTCATGGGTTTCCCTGCCACCCGATGTGCCACTTAACCCAGGAGCATGGCATGAAGGTACAGAGTCAGAGGTCAGACTCCACCCCAACTCTATCTGTGACCCTGCTATGGACTGAATCGTGTCCCTCTGAAAGTCTTGTGTTGAAGCCTTATCCCCCAGTGTGACTACATTGTAGGTAGCACCTTTAAGAGGTGCCCCGATCTGTTTTCTGTGACCATAACAAAACACTTAAAGCTGGATACTTTACTTCAAAAGGACTTTGTTTCACTCACAATTCTGGAGATGTCAGTACCTGCTTGGTTCCTGTGAGGGCCTCTGGCTAAATTACAACATGGCATATGATTTCACAACAGGAGTACATGTGAGAGGAAATCACAATTCAAGCCAGGAAGTTGATGGGTCAGAATTAAGGACAGGCTTGCTCTTTCATAGCAGTTCATTCTTGGGGAAATCAACTGTGCTCTCA
>NW_022966352.1:0-700 GCF_012274545.1 Fukomys damarensis
ATATATAGTGTTATAATCCAATTTCACTTTTATGCTGGTCCTTAAACTTTTCTGATTTTGATGATAGGGATCTTTTTCAGTTGACTCCTGTGTCCCTCTGACATTTGCCCATAAATGTAGGTTTTTGTATTTTCTCCCCTCCTTCCCACCATTCTGGCAATTTTAAGGTACTGCAGGCTCACTTTCTGTATTTCCTGCACCAATCTTAGGATTGGTCATTTCTCCATCAAGTGCCGGCCTCTTTAATGCAGAAAAGTGTTTTAAACCAAGAAGTGGGTACTAAGGATGCTGTTAGCTCTTAATATTTTGTTTCTGGTCTCTGATATGAACAGGGACTTTCCTTTTGGTATGTAAATATTATATCCACAGTTAAAATGTGAGAAAACAGTCCCATTCTGGGGTTTTGCACATTAGTGTTGCCCGCTATGCTTTCTAAGCAGAGCACCCTGTAGCCAAATCCATGCTCGCTCAGAGTCAGAGGCTTGAGTTCTTTAAAAAAAAAAAAGCAGGTAAGAGCCTTGTTCTTGCGATTCACAATCCGGCCCAAGAACAGCAATAGCGAAAAATGTGGAAGCCTTCCTCCCTCCGGCTATTTTATATAAGTGCACTGAGATGCTCCACACACTTTTACTCGTTATTTCTTGTTCAACATTGGCTTCCTTTACCTGCCTCTTAGTGCCCATTTCCTCCAAGCCTCCCC
>NW_022966353.1:0-200 GCF_012274545.1 Fukomys damarensis
GGAACATGAGCAGTGTTACTTGTGGGACCTACTGTTGCTATAGCTGGAGCTGCCAGAAGAGCCAGGAGCTATTCCTCGCCCATGTGAGCATGACTTTTCCAAATATTCTCATTTTTCCAGGCCCAGAAGGAAGTCTGTTCTCACTGCAAATAACTTCCTGATCACCTACTTAGACATATCTTTTTTTTTTCCTAACCACT
>NW_022966354.1:0-207 GCF_012274545.1 Fukomys damarensis
AACACCCACACCTTTCCCTGGCAGAGCTTATACATTTGAAACCCCAAATGCTAAATGGGTGCAAGAGGTGACCCTGATAGGATTTCTGTTCACTGATCCAGTATGAGTCTGCAACTCTGAAAGTGTGGTACCTCCCTTGCCCCACCACCACCACCCCTGACTAACTGGGAACCAATCATCAAAGGTCTTCTGACTTCAGGCTCTATC
>NW_022966355.1:0-233 GCF_012274545.1 Fukomys damarensis
GATGATTGTCATGCAGAATGATGTCTTTTCTTTTTCTCTCCTTTCTTCCAATCTCTCTGTAATGTCCCCTATTCAAAGAATCTCCTTAGAAGCCAAATAGCAAAGGAGAAATTTAAGTTTAGAGTCACAGCCTTCACATCACAAAGCTAAGTATAAACAAGTACATTTGGAGCTGAAGCATAATAAATTAATAAATGGCAATGCCTCTGATTTGATGCAATGGAGTATAATAC
>NW_022966356.1:0-314 GCF_012274545.1 Fukomys damarensis
ACTACCATTCCTGTTCAATATAGGTGTGGAAACACACAAAGAAATTAGATAAAGAAATAAAAGACATTAAAATAGGAAATGAAGAAGTTAAATTGTCATTTTCTGTAGATACCATGATACTCTGTAGAGAAGACACCAAGATCTCCACCAAAAATCTCATAGACCTAACAAGCACATTTAGTAGAGTAGCTGGATACAACATCAGTGTACAAAAATCAATACCTTTCCTGTACACAAAAAAAACAGACTAACTGAAACAGGAACTGAAGACACAACTCCCTTCACAAATAGCATCCAAAAAATAAAATATCAGC
>NW_022966357.1:0-574 GCF_012274545.1 Fukomys damarensis
TTTTTTCCAGAAAAAGACATGATATCATTCAGAATGACATTTCATTGTATCTAAATGGTCTAAATGAGAAGTTTTCTTTATTCATTTGCCTGTTGGTGAATATCTGGGCTGTTAACAGAGGTTAGCTATTGCAAATTCAATGCTAGAGACATGGGCATGCATGTATCACTATAGTATGATAATGCATCAAAGACTTAGATATAAAACCAGAAACTTTGAAATTGTTATACAATAAGCTTGGGGGAACACTTCAAGGCATAAAGTCTTCCTGAACAGAACACATATAATGCAAGAAGCAACATCCACAGTCAACAAACGTGATTGCATAAAATTAAAAGGCTTTTGCACAGCAAAAGAAACAATGAGCAGAATGAAGAGAAGACTATAGAATGGGGAGAAAATGCCAGCTACTCTTATGATAGAGGACTATCTAGAATACATAAAGAACTCAAAGTAAAAAAATTACTCCCACCAGATAAACTAATCAAACAATGGGCAAATGAACTGAACAGGCCCTTCTCAAAATAATAAGTACATAGAGCCAGTAAATACTTAAGAAAAACGGTCATGATCT
>NW_022966358.1:0-563 GCF_012274545.1 Fukomys damarensis
GGATAGCTTCAGTTTGACGTTAGAACACCAACGCACTTTGCCGAGGGCTTCGGCCTTTTAAAGTGCAGTTTTACCCGGGAAACAGCTTCTCTCGCCTCAGCCATTTAAAGCGAAAGCGGACAGTTTCATGAATGTGAAGTACTACAGAGAAAGGTGCTGCAACTCTGGGAGTTTACCAGTGAAGTCCACTTCCTATGGCGAGTACAACTGTAGTCCTTTTTATTTCTAGGTCTCTGCCTGGCAGAGATTGAAACACTGGTGTGAGGCACTTTTAGCAGAGAAACCTTTCAGGCCTAAGGGAGTGCCTAGCAGCTCTGTGTGCACACAAACCTCCTGAACTCTGTGTACTTGGGTATAGCTTCAGTTTGACGTTAGAACACAAACGCACTTTGCCTAGGGCTTCTGCCATTTAAAGTGCATCCACAGAGAGGTGCTGCAACTCTGTGAGTTTACCAGTGAAGTCCACTTCTTATGGGGAGTACAACTGTAGTCCTTTTTGTTTCTAGGTCTCTGCCTGGCAGAGATTGAAACACTGTAGGGACGCACTTTAAGCAGAGAAAAGC
>NW_022966358.1:1966-2355 GCF_012274545.1 Fukomys damarensis
TACAACTGTAGTCCTTTTTGTTTCTAGGTCTCTCCCTGGCAGAGATTGAAACACTGTTGTGAGGCTCTTTTAGCAGAGAAGCCTTTCAGGCCTAAGGGAGTGCCTAGCAGCCCTGAGTGCACACAAGCCTCCAGAACTCTGTATACTTTGGGATAGCTTCAGTTTGACGTTAGAACACAAACGCACTTTGCCGAGGGCTTCTGCCATTTAAAGTGCAGTTTTCCCCGGGGAACAGCTTCTCTCCCCGCTTAGCCGTTGAAAGCAAAAGCGGTCAGTTTCATGAATGTGAAGTGCTTCACAGAGAAAGGTGCTGCAACTCTGGGAGGTTACCAGTGAAGTTCACTTCTTCTGGCGAGTACAACTGTAGTCCTTTTTGTTTCTAGGTCTCT
>NW_022966359.1:0-361 GCF_012274545.1 Fukomys damarensis
CCGATATAGTAAGAGGAATTATTAATCCAGATGTTGCTCCTTCAGATGTACTTATATTTGTGTTTGTTGGTGGCAGAGAACCTGTACTAGATCCATCACTTTCAGAAGTGGCAGACGGTGAACCATTGACAGATGCTATAAAAAGACTGGGGAAAACAGGAAGAGAACTTTTTACTTTCTGAAACCTAAAATCAGGATAGAATTTAACTTTAGCACAATACTCTTTTTTTATTTTTCCATTAAGTTTACTGGTACATTTAGGTTAGCATCAGACTCTTAACAAACTGAGCTAACCAGCCAGTTAGAATTTACCTTTAAAAATAAAAAGATAAATGACAAAAATTTAAGATGGGGATATACA
>NW_022966360.1:0-632 GCF_012274545.1 Fukomys damarensis
GTGACTAACTCTATCTCAATGCCTTAGGGAAGTCATCAGCCTGGAGTGGACACATTTATGAGCTGTAGCTGATGAATAAGAATTCACCAAATAGAGAAGAGAGGGCAGACAACTTAGGAAGAGTAAACAACATGGGTCAAGGCCCAGGATTGTGAAAGGGCCCTTGCTGGAAGGGCATAATCAGAGTTGAAGTTGAAGAAAAGGGGGCCAGGGTGGGGCAGAGTGAAGATGACATGGATCAACTCAAGTGGAGCCAGTTTGCTGAGCACTTGGCAAGTCATGCTTTTAAGGAATTTGGACTCAGCTCAGTAGGCAGCAGGGACTGCTACAATTTGAATTTGAAGTTTGCCCCAAAGGTCCATGGGGCAAAGCCTCGGTCTTCAGTGCAGTGCTCTTGGGAAGTGGTGAAATTGTTAAGAGGTGGGTCTTGGTGGGAGATCTTTAAGGCAACACTTTTGAAGAAAATAGAGGGACTCTGACCCCTTCTTTCTCCCCCTTTTGCTTCTTGCCATGAGGTGAATGGTTTTGCTCTGACATGTGCCCCCGCTGTGATGTGCTGCCTTGCCACGAGCCACAAAGCAAAGGGGTCAATTGGTCATAAACTGAAACCTCCCAAACTGTGAGCCAAACAA
>NW_022966361.1:0-1078 GCF_012274545.1 Fukomys damarensis
CTGGTGGTATCCATTTACTGCCCACTTATAAGTACATGATAGATATCCATTTCAACTCTATTAATTTATCTTTTTTTGTACCAGGGATTGAACTTGGGCCTTTGCGCTTGCAAGGCAGGCCACCAAACTGCTGAGCTAAATCCCCGGCCTCAACTCTATTAATTTAGATTTACAGGTAGTTTTTTGGATGGACCGCATTCCATTTCATTCATATCAGTATATCTATTAAATATTAATCACTGATGACTGTCAAGGTTCGAGTCAATGCTTACACTTGTGCAAATCCTGCACCCCTCTCTCTGAGGGGTACACTTTGCTTTCCAATTGTCACAGCATTATACATGTATTACCATGGTCCCCAGCTGTGGCAGTTCAGTGCTTAAAGGAAGAAGCACCCTTTTCTAACTCAAGTTCAGGATGTGGCTTGGTGCTGAGGTTAACAGATTCTCATCAAAGTGTTAGAGAAGTAGTAATTAACATACTAAAGTCTTTGCTCTCATGAAGCCTGCATTCAATGAGAGGAAGAAATCAGTCGATAATTAGTTTATAGCTAAGAAGAGAAGCAATACAATGTAAAAGAGCAGAAAGTGGTTAGGTGGTGCTGTTTTACTTAAGAAGATCAAGGATTGCCTCCATTAGGGAAAGGAAGCCTAAAAGAAGAGAGAAAATAATTGAGCATGTAGGTGGTGGCAGTATCTTCCGGGCAGTGGGGTGAGGGGATACAGGCCTGAGTGTGAGAGGACTGGATGCAGCCAGCAGGAATCCAAGAGTGGCAGGACGCAAGGACGTTCAGGAAAAGTGTTGGCGTAACAGATGTGACCACTGTGTGGTTAGAGTCCAGTGTGACTTGAGGCCCAAAGGCTTGGGCTTTACTGCAAGACATTTCAGTGTTTTGTGTACAGAATGGAATTAATATGGGGAAATGAAAAATAATGGAAAAGTCTTTGTAGATAGGGAAGGAGGGAGAGGATTGGGGAAAAATAAGAACCAATATTAATTATATAAAGGTACAAATTTCCAACAACGAATGTCATCGTATTGTATACATTAAATGTACCAATGAAGTTAATTTAAAAAA
>NW_022966362.1:0-331 GCF_012274545.1 Fukomys damarensis
GACTGGTTTCAACTCTGATTTAAATTGCGTTTATGGGGATTCCAGCTCATGTAAATTTGGAGACTTGTTCTATAAAAATTCACTTGGCCTCACACTGGGTATAAATGAAGGGATAGAAGCAATGCCTTTTGATTGGTCATGCCAATATCGAAATGAAAGGTTAAGATTAGAATCTTCTGATTGGTTCTCTAGACAGAGCTCAGAAGCCATAAGTCAGTAGTAATTTGGGGTCACATGGTCTGATACATCTTCTCTTTTCAGAAAGTATCCTGGGTTTTTGTGATTTCTGACACGTGCCACCCAGTTAGTTGTCCAATTTCCCACAGCCCTA
>NW_022966363.1:0-298 GCF_012274545.1 Fukomys damarensis
GAGATCCTTATTAAAGAGCAGAGGAGGCATGGTGGCCAGCTTTGCAGAAAGGGAACAAAAGGACAGAGAATGGAAACAGGAAGGGGATTGGTTGTATAGTGGGTGACTGGTGTAGGTGGGTCGGGGATTGTGTCAGCTGCACGGGTAGCCACTCAAGGGCCACTCTTGGACATTTATTTTCTATGCAGACAAGCCTTATGCGTGCACCAGTCTCATGACCGGTGAGGTAGGAAGCGGAAACTTTAAGGTGAAGGAAGTTATTCATCGGAACTTTGGCATTTATCTTACATTCCTCCCT
>NW_022966364.1:0-227 GCF_012274545.1 Fukomys damarensis
TAGATATTATTACTGCAGTAGTATAATTTTCATTTTGCTGGTCATGACTGGTAAGTGTCCCTCAAATGCATTCTTGCCTTCCTCTATTAGTTTCTGAGCCTTCCTCACAGATAGATGTGGCCATGTCACCAGGACAGGCCTCAAGGAACATAAGCAGAAGGGAGTACAGTGACTCCATGCCTCAGCCTTGAGACACTGGAGGCCACTTCTCCACTCTCTCCATCTTC
>NW_022966365.1:0-219 GCF_012274545.1 Fukomys damarensis
GTAGCAACCTATCTTCTATACAAACAGTTTAGCAGACAGATGCAGTATGGTGTTATGATACTACATCTACTAAGAGCTGAACAAATAAGTATTTATATAGTTATTTTTTCCGTTACTCTTTCTTAGTATGGGCCAGTTGCTTAATGGAGACAAAGCAGTGCTAAAGAGGGCTAAAATAACATGATTTGTGTTTCAAACTATTTGGAGGAATGGAAAGAC
>NW_022966366.1:0-290 GCF_012274545.1 Fukomys damarensis
GGTCCTTGCGCTTACAAATGAGCCCTGTTCTTGAGGAGATCTCCTTCGCTGTTCTGCTTAAAGCCTATCTACACTGAGAATCCTGAGTCACTCCCCCTCCCCTTGACACGGGCGCCCCTGCACAAATCAAGTCTGTCACCCTCTCCCTGGATGTCTATGCCAAAAATCCTGTTGGCTCTTACACCAAGAATCCTGTTAGTCAATTCAGCAAGATTCCTTTTTTCATATCTCCTTTTAGTAATTTTATATCTACTGACCCTTCAGTCTACTTTTTGAACTGCAAATCCCCA
>NW_022966367.1:0-1091 GCF_012274545.1 Fukomys damarensis
GGGCAAGATGCTGGAGCAGGGAAGGTGCCAGGAACAGCCACCTCCCTGTGAGACGGGCCAAGAAAATGGAGACTGCAACACGAGAACGGAGGACATGTCCCCCTCGCTAAGTGGTCATGGTTTCGCTTGAGTACGTTCTGCTCAGGGATGAAAGAAACCAGGAGGGCTCCCCTGCCGTGACCTGAGGCCCTTCATGTGTGGGCCCGAGATGAAAACCCCGGCCAGGGTTTTCACAACCACCTTCTGTCATTTCCAGTAAAGGCAAATTTTTATCTGTGAAAGTGAATAAAGATGGCTGAGTTTTCTCTTTTTTCTACAACTCCCAACACCCTTCTATAAATAAACGAATTTCCAAATCAGACAAACGATTCTGTCAGCTTCCAGTCCTGACTCATTCACTGAGGCAAATCACTGTACACTCTGTTACCCTGTGAGCAACGACACGCTGGCCGCTAAAACTGAGCCCCACTTAATGGATAAAGGCTATTATCCGAGATCAATTACCCACATTTCTAACACGTGTGCGCGGCTCCACACTGATTTCTGCCTCTAAATATACAGTTAGATTACAGAGCTTTTAAAAAAATGTACTTCCATACCCAGCTGGCCATATTCAGGGCACCCAAAGGAATAGAGGTTTCCTTTGCAGTCCATTATCATACTGAATTCTGCCCCGCAGGCCATTTTGGTAATTGGCTGGCCGTTGTACATTATCTGAAAAGACAAGACAGCAGACCTTCAAACATGTTTTAAAATACTGATAAAAGTCTTCCCTTTCCGAGACAGTACGAAACAGTTACTGGGATCCAAAGGAGATTTAACGCATCCCACAACTCCAAAGGCAAAACTGGGCACAAGTGACAAATACAAGGCTTAGAATGTAGGGAAAGAAACACCCCAGTGACCCCCACTTTTCCGGGACTGAGCAGAGGGAAGTCACATCTCTGGGCTTTGCACCCCAAAATGCACAGCAGTGTGCCTCCCATATCGGGGCTCACACTGGGCAGGTAAATTCTAAATTCTGGCTGGGGATTTAGTGGTTCCGCCGCCTACTTTGCAAGCATAAGGACCCAAGTTTAATCCCCGGTACC
>NW_022966368.1:0-249 GCF_012274545.1 Fukomys damarensis
CCTTATTTAAGAACAATCATGACATATGGATATATAATGGCACAGATAAACCTTGGAAATTAAGATATCGGATGAACATGACACAACGATCTTATGTAGCAAAGGCTAAACAGCAGGAATGTGTAAAGAGTTCAGACAAAGGAACAAAGGGAACAAATAAGCCTCTTTGTGAACATGCTTATTTCCTATGTGCACATCATATGGCAGGGTTAGATGAATTCCCTATTCCATATGACGTAGACTTTAATT
>NW_022966369.1:0-1952 GCF_012274545.1 Fukomys damarensis
ACAGAGCAGAAGAGACCTTAGAAACAATGGATTCAAACTACTTCATTTTATACCTAAAGAAATTAAGGCTCAGAGAGGTTAATTGACTTGTTCAGGGTCACAGAACTTGCCATTTCCAGACTCAAGATCAGAATTTAAATCTCCAAACTTGTAGTCCAGGGATGCGTTCTTTTGCAAACCAGTAGGAAATGACTGCGTCTAAGCATTCGGTCCCGAGTACCCTCAAAATTGAGTGTAATAAAAATAAGCCACGTGGCAAGGAACAAATAAGAGTTGGTTCATACCAAAAATGACCTGCCAGTCACTGCGACAAGATCTGTTTCTTTCTGAGAACCATGGTTTCTTGCTGCATTGGAGAAACCAAACTGGGTTTCTTCCTCCTGTCCAAAGAAGTCAGAGTCAGGGTGTACATTCCAATCCGATTTGGTGGGTGTCAGTAGCTCTGAGACACTGTTTTCACAAAGGGTACTCGAAGGAGTCAGAGCTTCTGTGTCCACCGTTAGCTTATTGCTGGGTGTCAAAGCCTGGGGCTGGGGCTCTGGACTGGAGTTTTTCACAGCCAAAGAGCCTAGAGATCTCAACGGCCCCACACTTACACTGCAGACATCATCCGTATCTAAGGGGCCCTGCTGAAGGCCAGTGGCTGCTGTTCCAAAAAAGAGAGAGGTGTCCAGACTTTGAGGAAGGTCACTGGTGGCCATCAAGGCCCGGGGGTCCAGAGCCTGCCCCAAGGGATTACTGTTACCGGCTGGGAGATTCCCTGCCAGAGTTGAGCTCACCGAAGCCACATCAATAGTCAAGATTCCCGAATTCACCAGTGCGGTGTCCAGCACCGCAGCCGAACTATTGCCAGGCACGTCAGAGAAGAGAGACACGATCTCTGCCTCACTGAGATCGTTCTGTCCCTGGCTGGTAAGTTCACTGCTGGGCGTAAGGGAATTTGCAGCTTCTAGTTGAGCTAAAAGATCATGGCCCAGGTTGTGCCGTTTAGCCATGTGGGTCTTCATGCTGTGTTTGGATGTGAAGAGTTTATTACAGGTGGAGACAGGGCAACGGCTTTTCCAAGTGTCCACATCCTGCAGGTGTTTCTTGGAGTGAATGTAGAGACTACTTCGAGCGGAGAACCTGGCACAGCAGCCTTCCACAGGACACACAAAAGGTTTTGTGCCCAGGTGGGTTATGCTGTGGCCTTTCAGATGTTCAGCCCTTGTGAAAGATTTCCCACAGCCTTCCACAGGGCACGTGAACCTGCGGTCATCCTCGTGCTTCCTTTTGTGCCTTAAGAGTTTAGACATGCTGGTGAAGTTCCAGCCGCAGCCATCAAAGTCACACAGGAAAGGTCTCTCGCCCGTGTGGCTCCGCAGGTGAATTTTTAGCCTGCAGGCCTTGTCATACTGTTTGCTGCAGCCAGGGAAAGAGCAGGCAAAGAGTTCCTGTTCCCTGAAATGGGCACGGTTATGGGAAAACAGGGCACTCACTGTGATAAACGTCTTCTTGCAGCCGGAAAACGCACACTGGTAGGGTCTCTCTGGTTCGAAGTGGCTGCGCTGGTGGGTGCTGAGCTTGGCCTGCGTGGGGAAGCTCTCCTCACACACCTCACATTTGAAGGAGTTCTCCTGCTCGTGGCCCTTCATGTGAGCCTTGAGGTTGTACACGGTGGTGAAGCTCTTGCCACAGCCTTCCACCGGGCAGCTGAACGGCCGCAGCTTGTCGTGGGACTGCAGGTGTCTCTTGAGCTTGTAAGATGTCGTGAAGGTCCAGCCGCAGCCGCCCAGGGGGCACTTGAAGGGCCTCTGGCCTTGGCTGCTGCTGTGAGTCAGCAGGTGCACCTTCAGCTGGTGCTTCTTAGCGAAGGTCTGTCCGCACTGCGCCTCGGGGCACAGGTACAACACCACGCCTGGGCCGGGGCCCAGCGGCCCGCGGGGGCTCTGGTCCGAGGCCCGGCCCTCAGC
>NW_022966370.1:0-244 GCF_012274545.1 Fukomys damarensis
ACCAGGAAGGCCCCAAAGATCCCGGAGGGGGTTTCTCCAGCTGCCTGTCTGCCTGCCTGCCTGTGACCACCTGGCGTCGTGCGCACGAGCTCCCGGCCTGCGCAGGACATCCTGGCCTGTGTGACAACAGACCAGGAAGGAAGGTAGCCGCGCGGGCGCCCTTGAAACACCCACACGACAGCCCACCCCATTCTCAAAACTCCTGATCGGGCCAGTCCTTAGACCAACTCTGCAGAGGCAGAGG
>NW_022966371.1:0-254 GCF_012274545.1 Fukomys damarensis
GTGAGTTACTGACGGTGAGTACAGAAGCATGTGGCCAAGTGAATGCACGAATAGGCGACATGATGGACGAGTTAACGTGCAGCTAGATGAACAGACACAGAGGGAGAAGTCACTGGATGGATTGGTGATGTCAAGAGCGAGGACACGAGAGACTGCGTAGGCGAACACAGGGGCAGGTGGGTGGACGGGAGGGCGGGCCGCAGAACCACTGAGCCAAACCCCCGGCCCCTCTGCACCCCGTCTTGATGAGCAGT
>NW_022966372.1:0-204 GCF_012274545.1 Fukomys damarensis
TAGCAGGGCTGCCCGGCTGGGCTGGATGGCTCCAGCCAGGGAATGGGAAGGCAGGCCCTGGAAGCCACCTGATCCTTGCACATTGCCCTGTTTCGTTCACACAGGCAGCCACCGACAAAGCACACATGGGCAGTGACTGTGAAAGAACCGGATGGAATGAGGGCTTTATCACCTATTCCACTAAAAATTAATCTGAGAATTTTA
>NW_022966373.1:0-546 GCF_012274545.1 Fukomys damarensis
TAAATAAATAAATAAATAGATAGATAAATAAATAAATAAAAAGTCCCAAAGATCAAATAACTTGGATTTAACGCTGTATATGTTACTAAATGTATGTAAGGTTATTTCCTAAGCTATGCCCCCTCCATTATGTCCAGATATTGAAATTATTCTACACTGCAGGTAATCTAGATGTATTTAGAGAATCTCTTGGAAGATTTCTGATGTTTTCAAAACCACTTCGCATTTTTCCATGAAAGCTAAAACCATATAAATATACAACAGTCACTCACTGCCAATCAGTCACTCAGCTCTTGTAGCTAAATTTTTCCCATGATGATGCTCATCATCAAGGAAAAGTAGAAAAAGAAAAATAAGGTCCAGGGTTCTGGTTCTATCAGTTGCTTGTATTTTACTCTCTAAACACAAACTATCACCTGAGCAACCCCAAAAATACTTGGGAAGAGGAAAGAAACGAATAATTATTATGTAGAGACAGATGCTACTGGAAAAAAATCTAAATCCTGAATTTGGTGGTATTATCACAGGTTAAGGCTCCAAGAACAT
>NW_022966374.1:0-239 GCF_012274545.1 Fukomys damarensis
CCAACGTATTTTAGTGACTTTAGAAATGAAAAGGTATTATTGCATATAAAGGAAGAAAAGTACCCAAACGAATCCATGAAATAAGAGGAAGAAAATGGGGACGCACCTTCTGCAAAGGACAATGTTTTGCGACTGTAGCGAAACAATTTCATTTCTTCCAGAGATGTGAGCTGAATCTGATTAGTACTAACTTCCCATGTAATTTTAGTACATTTTCTTAATGATGTATTCAAGACAAT
>NW_022966375.1:0-338 GCF_012274545.1 Fukomys damarensis
TAGACTGGCTGAGTGATGCTCACTTCCTGGGCACAGTGAGGCCCCTGGAGTGTGCATGTGTTGACCGAAGGCAGATGGCCCCTGGAACAACACCAGAGTGCCGGGACCAAAGGTGGCCTCGGCTGGCCCTCAGAGCCCTCTCATGGCAGGGCCTGGCCCATGGGGCTTGGGTGAATGCTGTTGTCTGCTCCTGTTCCCATCCTTCTGGTGCATCCAGCCCTTGTGTAGGATGTGGGGGAGAGATCGGTGAGAGCTGCTGGCCGCGGCATAGCCTTGTGCTGAGCACATCATGACTGGAGATCCTTAGGGTCCAGCACCCTCCCTGTTCACTGGTCGGA
>NW_022966376.1:0-217 GCF_012274545.1 Fukomys damarensis
TAAAATATGCTATGAGAATCAAAAGTGTAATCCATAATGTATTAAATACCTATTATTGGTTTACATTAGTAAATATAGCTGGTTGCAATTTTATACTTAGTAACACAAACTCACAGCATTCATTTCTGAAAAGAAAAAAAATTACAAAAGGTAGAAAAAAAAAGAATACAGAAAACAGGCCTGATCAATTGAGAAAGTTAGAAGTGAATGGGATGCT
>NW_022966377.1:0-311 GCF_012274545.1 Fukomys damarensis
GCTTCATTGGCCACTCCAACCTTCTTCCCTTTGAAGGTTAGGCCAAGGGCCTTCTTATTTACTCACGAGGCCCTTCCCCTGTGTTCACCAGGGCCAGGTAGGGACCAGGGTGCGTTGACTGTGTATCCCAGTGGTCCTCAGTGCAGCCGTGAGTAGCAGCTGCATGGAGAGTACAGACTTGCTGAGTGCTGATCACTACTCGACATACCTCGGTGTGACTTGTCCTTGAGGCCAGCATTTTTACATGGCAACGATCATTAATACATCCAGGAGGTGGCGCCTAGGACTAGATCCAGAGCACAGTTGGTCTA
>NW_022966378.1:0-1000 GCF_012274545.1 Fukomys damarensis
CTTTAAATGGATAAGCGGCAAGAGAAGCTGTTTCCCGTGGAAAACTACACTTAATACAGCAGACGCCCTCTGCAAAGTGCGGTTGTGTTCTAATATCAAACAGAACATATCCCCACGTATACAGAGTTCTGGAGGCTTGGGTGCACTCAGAGCTTCTAGGCACGCCCTTAGGCCTGAAGGGCTTCTCTGCTCAAAGTCCCTCACAACAGTGTTTCAATCTCTTCCACGCAGAGACATACAAACAAAGAGGACTACAGTTGTACTCCCCATCAGAAGTGGACTTCACTGGTAAACTCACAGAGTTGCAGCAACTTTCTCGGTGGAGTACTTCACATTCCTGAAACTGACCGCTTTCGCTTTAAATGGCTAAGCGTTGAGAGAAGCTGTTTCCCGTGGAACACTGCAGTTTAAACTGCATAAGCCCTCTGCAAAGTGCGACTGTTCTAACGTCAAATTGAACTTATCCCCAAGTATACAGAGTTCTGGAGCCTTGTGTGCACTCAGAGCTGCTACTCACTCACTTAGGCCTGAAGGGCTTCTCTGCTAAAAGTGCATCACAACATTGTTTCCATCTCTGCCAGGCAGAGACATACAAACAAAAAGGACTACAGTTGTACTCCCCGTGAGAAGTGGACTTCACTGGTAAACTCACAGAGTTGCAGCACCTTTCTCGGTGGAGTACTTCACACTCATTAAACTGACCGCTTTCGCTTTAAACGGCTAAGCGTTGAGAGAAGCTGTTTCCCGGGGAAAACTGCACTTTAAACCGCAGAAGCCCTCTGCAAAGTGTGGTTGTGTTCTAACGTCAAACTGAACTTATCCCCAACTAAACAGAGTTCTGGAGGCTTGTGTGCAGTCAGAGCTGCTAGTCACTCCCTTAGGCTTAAAGGGCTTCCCTGCTCAAAGTCCCTCACAACAGTGTTTCAATCTCTGCCACGCAGAGGCATACAAACAAAAAGGACTACAGTTGTACTCCCCATAAGAAGTGGACTTCACTGGT
>NW_022966379.1:0-796 GCF_012274545.1 Fukomys damarensis
TATAAAGGTAAATTACTGAGGACTTACTGAAGCACAGAAACATAACCCAGAACATTGTTCCTGGATATTCTGAAAAATGTTTTAGCTAAAAGAACTTTGACCTGGGCCTCTTCCATGGCAGGCCCTGAGCTGGGACTCAGAAAAAGTTTTAAGCAGGAATATCGTCCACCTCTTCTTTCTTCTGTCTTGCAGAATGGCTACAATGTGGCCACAGAACAATGACAACAGAAGAGTGACTGGTTAGAACATTCTAAGGACTCGGGGAAAATAGTATAAAAGTAGTCAGGCTCTCTGGAATGGGAATTTCAGCTCTGATTCTCACTGGCGCATGTCTTAGTCTGTGTTCTGCCACTAAAACAAAATAGCTGGAGCTGGGTATTTTATATATTAAAGAGGCTTATTTAGCACACAATTCTGGAAGTTCCAAGAGCACAGTACCAACTCTGCTCAGCTCTGGCTTCTCTGACATGTCCAGGGGCCAACTCTGCTCATTTATAACTACCTGCTCATACAGGCTAACCATAATTTTGTGAAAACTACTGTAAATCCTTCTAAGAGCATTGTTTTCAATGTCCTAACCATCTTCTCTTATGCCATACCTCTTATAGTTCCCAACCCTTTAATGCTATCGTACTAGGAACCATGCTTTTAGCACATGAAATTTTGGAGATCCCCTGAAAGTATATCCAAATCACAGCAGGCTGTGGGCAAACTTATCTTCATTTCCTCAGCCCCTTTGTGTATAAAAGGTTGGGTGCCAGTCACTTCCAATCCAAAGTTGTTGAGGGATGTGTTC
>NW_022966380.1:0-932 GCF_012274545.1 Fukomys damarensis
AGAAGCAGGAATGACAACCGTGGACAGGATGACTCACGTTTTTACTGACCTAACTGCTATCACCCTGCTGGTGACTTCTCAGGGCTGACAACCTCAGTCTGTGTCAGGGGACACTGGTCCAGCTCTGCGACTCCACCGCAGCTGTGGAAGTTGGACGTGGCCGCACACAGGACCAGAGCCCCAGACCTGGGAGACCGAGTCATTCTTGGGATTAGCACGTTTTGCTCCAGAAGTTGATATCTGTGGTCAGAGCAGGTATTTGTCTTGTGAGTGCTCAGAGCTCAGGAGTCCTCCATGGCTCTGTTATAAAGTCTAGGTCTTCCCCAGACCTTTCCTTGAAGCAGCTTGAGTAAGGTTGAGGCAGCAGGGGGCAGTGCTCACAAGGGCTGCAACTTCACTAGCGGCCTTCACAGTCTGACAAGGCGGCCCCCGACCGAGGCACAGGAAGGGGCAGAGCAAAGAAAGGAAACACCTCAGGAGGTGTGAGACGGCCAGGCTGAGGACGCGGAGTCAGCGCAGGTGACCCACGCCACTCTCCTCAGGCCTGTGGCAGAAGCCGCTCTGCCATGGAAAGGTAGCAACACGCGGTGCGAAACTGAAACCTTACCGATATTACAAGCGACAGTGGGCGACTTTGGCTGACCCTTGAACTCAAGGCCAGGCAACATCTGCCATTAGAACTGGGCGACAGTTCCCTTCCCTGAAGGCAGCTCCACAGCCTGGCTCAGCAGATGAATTCTCCATAAAAGCTCAACCTTCTATCAGGCAAGCTGTCTGTCACATTCAGGAGGTAAATCTCATCCAAAACACGAATTATCCCTAAATTTAGCTGCTCTGAAGCCTTCATTTTCAAGCCATTTGATTCCCTTACGCTGATATATCTATGACCTGGATCAGCGGCATGGAAGCAGTCACATCCGCAGTGAAATTTA
>NW_022966381.1:0-234 GCF_012274545.1 Fukomys damarensis
TATAAACAATATATGTTTATATATATATATTTATATAATTTTGTTTTGTTTTAACTTGTAACTTGGCAGCAGATCTCATTATGTGTTTCTTGACCACATTTCATAAATAACTCATAAAAGAAAACTGATATTACTGCTTCAAAAAGAGGTTAGAAAAGTAGAATAAGTGTGTTCCAAACTTGGGGCAGTATTCTGAGGAGCATTAATTGCAATGTGACTTGTAGTGTAATATAT
>NW_022966382.1:0-202 GCF_012274545.1 Fukomys damarensis
AATGACAATGTTGACATTGTGAAATAGGAAGAAAAGTGCTTAAGGTGTAGGGAAAGTGGGAATCGCAGGACAGAGGGAATATGCAGTAGACAATATAGGATAAAATGATAAAATCGAAAAAGAAGTTTGTAAATGGGAAGGAGAGTAGGAACTGAAGTGTGGGGAGGCACAAGAGCCAAACATGAGAAGCAAGACCTGTCAA
>NW_022966383.1:0-442 GCF_012274545.1 Fukomys damarensis
CCGGCCTGGAGTGGCTGTGCGGGAAGAGGGGATTTCCAAAGAAAAGCACTGAGCTGACAGATTATTTGACATGATTGCCTACGTGTAAATCTGAGTCAGAAGGCTTTTACTGAGCTATGGGAGACTGTGGGACAAGTCCATTTAAACAAACATGAGACATAATAAAAGCGAAGCAATTAACTGCAGGACAGACAAAACAAGTGTGATAGGAAGTATAATTGTTAATTTTTAAAGCTTTTCCCCCAGTGTTTGGAATCAAATCTAGGGCCTCATTCACGCTGGGGAAGTGTTCTACCCCTGAGTCACATCCCCAGTGCAAGGAAGTATGATGATGATACATTAGATAAAAATGGTTTCACAACAGTAACAAAAACAGCAAATATCAAAAAGTAAGGTTAAATATACAGGATGGTTGGGGTAAGGGAAAGAGGGGTATAAATGG
>NW_022966384.1:0-952 GCF_012274545.1 Fukomys damarensis
AAAGAACTCTACTCTGCAAATGAAAAGTTATTGCCTCTAATTCTAGGACCGTGGACAATTCACATTTACCATTGTCATCATTGTGATCATCATCATTACTGTGAATCATTCTCATCAAATAGCATTCATTTAGTCCTCTGCTTATAAATGATGCTGTTTTATCTTTTTATGTTTATTTCAAACATGTGGAAAATAATGTTTTTGGAGAAATTGGGATATTGGGAGGATAAATGAGCTCTTGCAGGTGTATTTCATTGTATGCCATAGACAAGCTTCTGAAAAGTCAATTGTACATTAAATTTTTGTAAGTTAAATCAATTTTAAATGCTCTGAGAGAAGTTGATATTTAACAACACATTGTAACAAATCTGTATGGCAAGGTTGCCATTTGAAACACAGACAGTCCTAGAAAAACAGCTTGGTAAACTTGTAACTTCCCCACTTTAGTCTTAAACTGGTTATGTGCCTTCCTTTTCAAGGAAATGATTTTTTATTAATGTGAACATAACATTTGGCTATTTTCATTGCTGTCTTAGTGTATAAGTATCATTATTTTCATTATCCTTTCTTTCTAATAGATGTTATTTTGGATTAGCCATTTGAGAAGATTCAAATAATGAAATCTCAAAAATGGAAAAAATCTTAGACAACACAAATCTAGTGGCTTTAAGAAATATACTTCAGGGGCCAGGGCTTTAGCTCAGTTGTTCTGCCACTTGTCTTGCAAGTGCAAGGTCCTGAGTTCAATCCCTAGTAACAAAAACAACAACATTTCTGCACAATGCCAACTCAACACAGTAAATTGGGATAACTTTTTCCAAAATTGTGCAGATATAGACAGCCATATTGGTCTAGAAATGTTAATTTTTTTATTTTTATTTTTTTATGTTTTTTCCATTTGTACAGGGGTAGCACACTGTATTAAATATGTAAGGTCATATCTATGTGGGTT
>NW_022966385.1:0-200 GCF_012274545.1 Fukomys damarensis
TCACACCATGTAAAACACTGTCTTAAAGTGGATCCTGCACCTAGAGCTGGGAATGATGGTGCAAATGTGTTATCCCAGCACCTGGGAGGCTCATGCAGGAGGATCACAGTGAGTCTGAGGCCAGCATGGGCTACATTGTGAGAGGAGACCCTATCTCAATCAAGCAAACAAAGCATCCTGCTATATCCATATATCATAGA
>NW_022966386.1:0-385 GCF_012274545.1 Fukomys damarensis
AAAAAAAAAGGAGTCACCAACAGAGAAAGAATGTAATGATAATAATGAATCAACACATCTCAGCAAAATTTCTCAACATTAATGGCCTCAGCTCTCCAATTAAAAGACACAGACTGGCAGATTGCATCAAAACAATAGAATACATTAAAATAATTTAATACAAAGCAATATGTATGGACTAAAAATTAAAGAATGCAAAACAGTGTTTCATGCACTAGGTCACCCAAAACAAGCAGGGTAGCAATTTTACTTTCAGAGAAGTTGAGTTTTAAGCTAAAGTTGATTAGAAAAGGCAATGGTAACTTCATACTAGTTAAGAATGATAATGTCTATAAATATTTTTATATTGAGTACTGGAGCACCTCTCTTCATAAAATAATACTGA
>NW_022966387.1:0-225 GCF_012274545.1 Fukomys damarensis
AAATGTCTGCCAGGCAGACCGCAGAAGCACTCTGCAGAGTTTGTTTGTGTTCTAACCTCAAATAGAACCTCTCTAGAATTATACAGAGTTCTGGAGCCTTGTGCGCACTCAGAGCACCTAGGCGCTCTTTGAGGCCTTAATTACTTTTCTGGTAAAAGCGCTTCACAACAGTGATTCCGTCTCTGCAGCAAAGACCTACAAACAAAAAGGAATACAGTTGTACTC
>NW_022966388.1:0-268 GCF_012274545.1 Fukomys damarensis
ACTCGGGTCCTTGTGCTTGCTAGGCAGGCCACAGAACCACTGAGCTAAATCCCCGGCCCCTAGCTTTAGTTTTCTGAGGAATCTTCTTACATGTCCATAATAGTTGTACTAGTTTCCATTCTTACCAAAAGTATAGAAGTGTTCTGTTTTCACCACAGTCTAATCAGAATTTGTTTTTTTTTTAATTTCTTGATGACTGCCATTATTTCTAGTGTATTTCAAATTTGAATTTGTCTAGCAGCCAATGATGTTGAACATTTTCTTGTAT
>NW_022966389.1:0-215 GCF_012274545.1 Fukomys damarensis
GCTGTACCTCGCTTTAGCTCCAGTTTGTGGATGGAGAGGCTGGGCGGAAGTCCACACCGCTGCGGATGGTCGTCAAACGGAAGGGTTTCTCTGGCACCCGGGCCTGTGGGCTGTGCCCAGGCCGGCAACCACACTGCCTGCCCCCAGCTGCCGCGGAAGGGACAGAGGGAGGCACAGGGCCCCTACTGAGCCCAGCCACAGGCAGCACGGGAGGG
>NW_022966390.1:0-208 GCF_012274545.1 Fukomys damarensis
TTTGTTGGGTCTTGCTCTTGTTGCTAAGGGAAAAAAAGAAACAAGTGCAGTGAGTTCTGAATATGGAGAAATGTTGCAGAAATGGAGATGGTTTTGCTTGAATTACAATTTAGATTCTAATCTCCCAACATCCTTCTGTGAGTGCACCATGGAGAAACTACTTCTTACTAAATTCCTTTTCTGTGCAGAATGTTTTTCATAGATCTCA
>NW_022966391.1:0-231 GCF_012274545.1 Fukomys damarensis
AGCTGAGCCAAGTGCACCGCATGCACACCGCCTAGCAGGCTAAGAGATACTCAGGAGTTTGAGCATGCTCACTCTCGTGCGTTGAGACTGGTTTAGAGCCAGCTGAAGGACGCCCGATTCCTCCTATCCGCTGCCGCCATCGCTCGCCCAAAAGATCAACCAGTCATGTTATACTCCGTATGCAGTGTCCCGCCCCTTGCTCCTTGACTATATAAGCCATTGCTCTGTCTG
>NW_022966392.1:0-200 GCF_012274545.1 Fukomys damarensis
CTAGTGGTGGGGACAAAAAGCACAGGAATTAAAGGAAGGACAGATATATATGTATGCATTTACGCAGGTGCACACGCACGCACGGACTTATGCACGTACGTAAGCACGCACGCGCACGCACGCACGCACCCATGCACGCGCACGCACGCACCCCCACCAACTCACGCACACGCACGCATACGCCCGCACCCACGCACGCG
>NW_022966393.1:0-248 GCF_012274545.1 Fukomys damarensis
AAATAAAAGCAAAAACCCAATTGTGTTCCTATACGTTACCAATGAGTATGGAGTTACAGCAATTGAAAATGCAACATCATTTGTAACATTTGAAAAAATAAAATACTTGGGTATAAATCTAATAAAACATGTATAGAAAAACTCCACAAGGCCAGTTGAAAACTGCAAGACCTTTAAACATGGACAGCTATATGTGTCATGATGAACCACTTTTCAATGTGAAGTAAATAAAGCACATGCGTAAAAGT
>NW_022966394.1:0-1116 GCF_012274545.1 Fukomys damarensis
TATTCACGGTAAACATTTCACATCCTTGTCAGAGCCCTATATCACAAGAGGAAGCATAGTAAATCCTTGTAAATGAAGTGGCCCAGAATTCCCGAACAGAGGTACATTTCCAGATGGTGGGTGGTTTTAGTTTCTGTGCGACAATTCAGAGATCCTCAAATTAGAAAAAAGAAGTGAATGTCATGTTTAAAGTTTGTGTTAGCTCTTTATTTTGAGACCTAGATACTTTAATGCTATCATTCCATAATTTTACGTTCTTTATAAATGCACATTTTAATTTTAAAATGACAAATATATGAAAGTAGTCTTTTAAACTCACTTTCTTGGCATACACACACACACAGACACACACACACACACACACACACACACATATATATATATAGAGAGAGAGAGAGGGAGAAAAAGAAAAAAGACTAGTTAATTCTTGCTGTTGATTATTACATTAGAAAACAATTATAGTTAATTAATTTTAAAATAGTTTAAAGTATAGGAAGAGCCTTTTACCACTTTAAAAATGGACATCGAATAGGAGGATAAATGTAGAAATCAGACTGGGTGTATGTAAATTTGAGTATCACCACTTAACAGCTATAGGTCTTTTATAAATTATCTCACCTCAGAGCCTCAGTTTCCTCATCTATAATGACAGAATTGTAGGAATTAAATGAACCTGGTGCACATATAAAAAAACCTCTCCATGTCAGCTATTATTTCTGTCATTGATGTTCTGCAGCCTCTGTTTTGTTTCTACCTGCAGTGATTCCTGGGTAATTTCTAAGCACAGAAATGGTTCTTTCCACGCTCCCTCTCCCAAACTCTTTATCATCCCGGGAATTCACCGTTACACTACTTCATTGATACCCACTGTGCAAAGCCTTAGAAGTCTGACTTAGCCCAGGTCCTCCAAGTAGATGCCAAGACGGGTTCACTGTGCAGAAATTTAGTAAGAGAAATGCCTTGTGAGGATAGAGTGAGAGCCGTCAGGCCAACGTGACCATCTGGCTCAGACCAAGAGGGACGGGGCTGCAGAAAGGTGTGTGAAATCGTCTTGGGTGGCCGAGTGTTGTAAGGAATGTTCGGCAAGGCTGTTGGGAAGTCCCCTTGCCAAAGTTT
>NW_022966395.1:0-702 GCF_012274545.1 Fukomys damarensis
AAAAAAAGAGTAAACACACAATTTTTAGCTATGCTGAAAATGGTATTTTCTTTAACAGAAAAATAATTGAGCTAGGCACATGCCTGTTGTGACAGCACTTGGCCAAAGCAGGAGGAGCTCAGCCTGAGTAACTTGGTGAGACCTTGCCACATATTAAAAAAAAAAAAAAGGCCGAGGGCGTAGTTCAGGGTGATGGGTCTGGGTTCAACCCCCAGTACTGAAAAGTTGCGGGGGAGAAAAAGTCAATCTCAGGTTTTTACTCAAAGCAGGGCCTAGTCTGACAAAGTACAGAGCTGCAGTCTAACACATTCAGCTGACTCAGATCAAGTGATCTAATTTTTTCAGTCTTTTCTAAAACTTGTGTGTTATAAATCAGCAACTTCTATGGTTGCTTCAAAATCTGACCTAACAATACTGGGACAATACCCCATGTGTGGCCAACCCCACTGTGGACAGTGTTCACCTGCCCGACCCCACCCGCAGAGCCCCAGCCCTCCACACCTGGAGGGACCACGCATCACACATCAACCACCCCAGAGCAAAGCCACTTGGGAAGACGAACTGTGCCTGTATCAAGCACATACAGGATTTTCTTCGTATCGTTCTTCCCTGAACAACACAGTATTACTGCTACTGACACAGCATTTACACTGCATTAGGTGCTGCAAGTCCTCCAGAGATGATCTGAAGCCTGCAACAGGA
>NW_022966396.1:0-417 GCF_012274545.1 Fukomys damarensis
CCTTTCTCTGTGGAGTACTTCACATTCATGAAACTGACCACTTTCACTTTAAACGGCTAAGTGCCGAGAGAAGCTGTTTCCTAGGGAAAACCGCACTTTTAAACCCAGAAGCCCTCTGCAAAGTGCGTTTGTGTTCTAACGTCAAACTGAACCTATTCCCAAGTATACAGAGTTCTGGAGGCTTGTGTGCACTCAGAGGTGCTAGGCACTCTCTTAGGACTGAAGGGCTTCTCTGCTAAAAGTGCCTCAAAACTGTGTTTCAATCTCTGCCAGGCAGAGACCTACAAACAAAAAGGAATACCGTTGTGGTCCACATAAGAGGTGGACTTCACTGGTAAACTCACAGAGATGAATCACATTTCTCTGTGTAGTACTTCACATTCATGTAATTGACCGCTTTCGATTTAAATGGCTAAG
>NW_022966397.1:0-626 GCF_012274545.1 Fukomys damarensis
ACCAAAATAAAAGCTCAAAGTGAATGTTCAGAGCAGGTAGACTGCACCAGGATATGCTGTACATGGCAGCCACCAGAAACTTGAAGACTTCAGATCTTCTTCTTTGATATAGTTTATTTTTTGCTCCCCTTTCTAGAAGTTCTTCAGTTCCACCTTCTTGAACTCAGGAGAACAAGCTCTGAGAGCCCTGCAGGCCTGGAAGTGCACATGTACTGATCCCGCTTGTCATTGCCATGTGCCAAGAGCAGCCAGATTTGGAGGAGAACTGTAAGAGAAATCACGATGTTACATCTCCGCTCTTGTGCAGACCTTGTAGGCAGAACTCTGATGTATGGATCGAATTGAGTCCTCATAGCAGTGTGGTGAAATGTGTGTTATCACCAGCTATCAGCAGACAGGTTTATCAGATGGGGCCTTTGTCCCATCTACAAATGCTCAGCCATCCAGGAAGTGCCAGATTTCTATGCGTGCCAACAGAGGACTAACTCAGGCCCCTTTGTCTTACTGCCTCAGTGGGTTTTCTGGCCTGGACAGCAAATGAATGTGTTGAGGTGTGCCGGGCTAGTAAGAAGCAGCGAGAAATTAACATCCAGGAACAACTTTCAGTCAAGGAGGGCAGGGAGTCT
>NW_022966398.1:0-222 GCF_012274545.1 Fukomys damarensis
TCGTTTTAGAAAGCCCTTCTGCAGTTCCTATGACCACCCGGAGCACTAAAGTATATCCCAGGCTAGGGACTCTGCCACAGGTAGCCTTGTCTTCATCAGGTGGCACTGCTTCTGCTAGAATTGATTGTAGGACCCCACATGAGTTGTCATTTTACCGCAGGAAAGAGCCACACATCTGAATGCTGGAGTTCAGCGATTTTTTTTTCCTCACTGGGTATATTG
>NW_022966399.1:0-311 GCF_012274545.1 Fukomys damarensis
TAATTACATTTTTAATTTCACTGAACATAATTGGAGTGTTTAGACTTTTTAATGTCTTTTTCAGTCAACTTTGGAAGCTCATATGTATCTAGGAATCTGTCCATTTCATCTGTATTTTCCATTAGAGTACAGTTTTACAAAGTAGGTATTGATGAGCATCTGGATTTCTGGTGGATCTGTTGAGACTTCATCTTTTTCTTTCCTACTTGCATAATTTGAGCCTTTGCTTTTTCTGACAAGGTTTTCTAAGGGTTTATCAATTTTACCTACTCTTCTGAAAAAACAACTCTTCAATTCATTGATTTTTGTAT
>NW_022966400.1:0-1499 GCF_012274545.1 Fukomys damarensis
GTTTAATTTGATTCATGGTTTCAGAGGATTCAATCCATGCTTGGCTGGTTTCAGTGCAGGAGCATCATGGCTGAGGAGTGTTGTGGGACAAATCTGCTCCCTTCATGGAAGCAGAGAACCAGAACAGTGGAGCAGCACCAGAGAAAAAGGAGCCAGATCCCAGATATAGACCTCAAGGTCACACCTCCATGACCATCCAGAAAAATGCAGACATATGGTTTGCTAATTCCCTAGAGAGCTCTCAAGCCAATCAAATTGATACTTAAGCTTAACCGTCACACTATGCATAATACAGATTCTACTTATGATCCAGGTTTTTCTGCTTTAGACAGTCTAATACTTTCCTCTTAAGGTTAAGTTTAAAAATGAATAGAAAGCAATAGTCCCTGTGGTGGTTTAACAGAGAAAGCCATAGTTCCTTCAGTTCCTGCAACTGGAACTGCCTGTTTCTGTTGATTGAAATTGAAGTAACCAACATATTCTTGGCTGAGCCTCATAACGTTTTCACATACCAACTAGATTGAATAAATCCCCCAGGTTTTACTCTTAGGCTTTTTGTCAAGCAACATTTTTAATTAATTCAGGAATACATAAAATGTGCTTGTCACTAGGAGTAGTTTTTCAAGAATGCTTTATGGTGTAGAAATGTTTTCTCTATAAATGTAAGAATAAAAGATATTGAAGTGTATGAACACTATGTGTGCCTATTGTATGTGTATTGTATATGTGTTTGTGTATGTGTTGTGTATATACACATTGAAATAATTAGAAATAAAAGTACCAAAATGCTCATGACATTTATCCTGGATGATAACATGCGGTTTAAAATCCAAGTAGGCTAATTTCAAGTTTCTTCTATGAATTCTATCCTCTGATTATCTTTTCTAAATTTTGAATCAAATTGGATGTCATCTAAATATTAAGTGTACATATCAGTTACAATGTATCATTTGGGATGTCTTCTAAAATGTTCGGGTAGGTAATTATCTGTTAATATTCTTTAATTGCACTACCTAAGTATTTGTGAAATTATCGTACCATGCTACTATGCCACCTGAATTTCAATGTGTATTTTGCAGATAAAATTAGTAAATAATCATCAAATGTGCTTCTGAAATCCAAATGCTGTATCTTTGCTACTCCCTTGGCTATTAATTTGGTAATATTAGTTGGATAGACTCTATTCTTAGTAAATTTGTTATATCTCTAAGGGATATTTTTTTTTCCTTTCTGACAAAGTCTCTGTTCATGATATAATATATCGTAAAAATGTGATACTATTTTGTAGGTCCGCCATTACAGTGGATTACAGGAATCTACTTCCATCCTGAATCTAGGCTGGAATTGAAATTTCTGTTCAGTCATAAAGCACTGTTGAAAATATATAGTGTTTTGGGGCCTAGAATACAGAACCCTGTTGATTTCTCGCTTGCTGTCCTGGAGAACCGTATCATCTGATTCCTAACAATTCCTCTCATCTGAATTCTAGGGCTTTATTT
>NW_022966401.1:0-205 GCF_012274545.1 Fukomys damarensis
GCCTGCTTCCAAGATTTACCTATTATGAATTCTGCTGCTGTAAACATAGGTTTGCATATGTTACTTTAATATGATGTATTTAATTCTTTTATAAAGATGCCTAAGGCTGGGGATTTAGCTCAGTGGTTTCACCACCTGCCTTGTAAGCACAAGGGCCAGAGTTTGATCCCCAGTACCAAAAAAAAAAAAAAAAAAAAAAAAAAAA
>NW_022966402.1:0-298 GCF_012274545.1 Fukomys damarensis
TCATATAACCATCCAGAGAAGTATAGCCTTGATTTGTAAATTAGTAAAACTGTATGCACATTATATATACAGATGCCTACATTTGCCCCCCCAGAGGTGCCAAATCAGTAAATCTGCTTAGTCCTAAGAAATCTGCACCTTTAACAAGTACTACAGATCTAAGACTAAAAGTTGCAGTTTGAGAAGAGCAGTCAGAGACTAAGGCTGTGGAAAGGTAGTAATAAGTTTGTAGCAGACACCTTTCTGGCAACCAAGTTGAATTTCTGAATTTGGTGTTGATCACTTTTTACAGGCAGTG
>NW_022966403.1:0-257 GCF_012274545.1 Fukomys damarensis
TTTGATTTGTAACTCTGAGAAAATTGTTTCACATGAGTTTTAAATTCTCCTATAAAAAGGGGAAAATATGACCATCTCATCACATTACAGGTGTTGAGGGATCAGACTAAAAAAAAAGAAATCACTTTGAGAGGGATAAAAATGGTTGGACCAGAGGCAAACCAACAGGTGTGGCAGTGTCCTGCAGAGGATTGTTAAAGCATTAGAATGAAGGCATCCCTAGGAATCTGCTTCTGGTCTCCAGGGCAGCACAAGGG
>NW_022966404.1:0-241 GCF_012274545.1 Fukomys damarensis
TTATTTAAATCATCTTACAGGTAGCCGTGGATGGTTGGCTTGAGTGTTATGTTTACTTTCTGTCTTTCCGACTGGGCAAATCCCCATCCTCAGCACGTTAGGGGCTTCTGGAAATGTGATAAAGCTTTGTAAGTGAGGAAAGTCCATTAATTTTAACTCATGCTGTTGTGTTTCTCACTAGGAGGTGAAGGACCCCATGGAAAGGTATGTGTGGGATGCCAAGGACTGACATTTTGTGTGA
>NW_022966405.1:0-1094 GCF_012274545.1 Fukomys damarensis
GAAATCCTCTTTTATGCTGTGATACAGAAACAAGGAAAAGTGAGAGAGACCTTGGCGCTGAGATAGATTCTAAGTCCTGTTAACATGCCTAAGCATAAGTATTAGGGGTATGATTTTTGAACCCAAACAAAACCAAGCACCCTTGCCCAATTATTAGTTAGTTGAATATCTTCTAGTTGTGGATTTGGGAATTTTATGTGAACATATGTAGAGAGGAATTTTAATAAACCACTATGCAATCAGTGATAATTGTATTGTTCAGTGACACATTTGGAAAAAATTCATGAAGATATAGATGTTGAGAGAGACTATATTTTATTCTGAAGCTAAGCAAACATATTTTTGTGGAGAACAGTATGTATGCATTATAGTAATGTTTGATCTATAATAGATTTGAATCTTAAATAAAAATTTTTTTTTGAGACAGGGTCTCACTACGTAGTTGAAACTTGACCTGTAGCCCAGGCTGGTCTTGAACTCAAAGCCATCCTCCTGCCTCAGCCTCTCAAGTGCTGGGATTATAGGTGTGTGCCACCACGCCCAGCCTTAAATAATTTTAAGAGTGGTTGATTGTAGTTTTAAGTGTTTGTAGATCCTGTGGAATATCTCTGAGGAACAGTTTGAAAAATACTTTTCAAAAAGAGTGCCATAGGACTTGTAGGGTCTTAAAGATACCTATTATGGTATGAGTTTCTCATTAAGTAAGTAGCTTTGGGCTGGTGTTGCACTTTTGTAATGCCAGCTTTTGGGGAGGCTGTGACAGTAGGATTGCAAATTCAAGGTCTTATATGAAAGTAAAAATGAATGAATGAATGTGAATGGGGAAGTAGCTCAGTGGTAGAGTGCTCCTAGGTTAATTTCCTAGTACAGGGTGTGTGTGGTAGGGGAGTAGCTTTGGACTAGTTAATATTGGTTTGACCTGTCATCATTAGTACAGTTTAAATTACTGCATTCCACTAGGAAAGTTTTATCTGGTACAAAGGAAAACATGAAGAATTGAGACAGTGTAGTATAGAGAAAACACTGAACAGTAGCAGATTTGAGCTGTAATTTCAGTAGTTCTAGTACAAATTAATTGGTAATTTTAGATAGGT
>NW_022966406.1:0-226 GCF_012274545.1 Fukomys damarensis
GCCAAAGCCCGGGAAACAGCCCCGCGAGAAAGACATGAGGATGAGTTGGGCGGCTGGGTTTTCGTCTCAAGCCACAAGTGGAGATTTTTATCACCAATGATAATGCTGTGGGCTCACAGCTAGAGCCACCCTGTGTACTTCACGAAGAAATTTGTGTGGAAAGGAGATCTAATGAGATTTGTTTGAGTTATTCCAGAGAGTCCTTTTCTGAAGAACAAAGTGCATC
>NW_022966407.1:0-488 GCF_012274545.1 Fukomys damarensis
TTTTTTTTTTGTTTGTTTTTTTGAACCCAGGGTCCTCTTCCTCAACTACAATCCCCAGGCCTTTTGAGACAGAGTCTTGTTAGGTTGATAAATTACCCGGTATCTTATAGCTGAGACAAAATACCTGACAGCCACAAGTTAAAGGAGGAAAGGTTGATTTCAGCTCACAGTTTGTAGAGATTTCAGCCCATAGTCTTCTGACTCCAAGGCAGGGCAGAATGGCAGAAGGACATCATAAAGGATAAGCAGTCTATGGCAGGGCAAGCAGGAGGCACAGAAGCAGCAGCAGCAAACCTGCCTTCTATCTTTTCCCCTTACATTCCATCCAGGCTAGGGCCAGGGATTTAGATCAGTGGTACCACGCCTGCCTTGCAAGCACAAGGCTCTGAGTTTGATCCTTGGTACTGCAAAAAAAACTAAACAAAACACACAAAAAAACCAAAAACCCACCTTCCATCAGGCTATAAACCTATTGATTTATACCATCT
>NW_022966408.1:0-554 GCF_012274545.1 Fukomys damarensis
AGGTCAATCACAAGGGAATGGAAATAAGCAGATAGTAAATGTTGTCACCTTTCTGACATTTTCTTACTCTTAAAGTCTTACCCCAACTCAAGTAGACCCATATGTGGGGATGTAATGTGGCCGAGGCTCCTGCCTGAGATCATAACGCTGAAATCGAAAAGTGCTCATTCGATTCTTTCTGTCATTTGAACAGATGGCCGGATAGTGCAGGGGCTGTGCAGAAGCCCCATGTGCTGGGCCATGGTGTGCAAGAGGAGGAGACTCGAGGATCATACGCTGAGAGACAAAACCAGCAAAGACCTCACTCGGCCCCAGAGAGACACACATGCCCAGCCCGCCAGGTTCTGTCACTTTCCTGTTCTCAGCACTCGTTCTTCACGGAGTCCCATTCTGCTTTCTAACATGGATTCCTTAAGGTGCCCCTGTCTGCCTTCTCGCAACACATCCACTCTCCACACGTGCTAAAAACCAAAGTTAGCTGTGTGAGTCTCTGTGGTCTGTAACAATACAGCAAAACAGCAAGGTCTAATACTGCCTTACAAGGACATTCTATG
>NW_022966409.1:0-338 GCF_012274545.1 Fukomys damarensis
TCTATTTCTTCTAATTCATTTTCCTATTGAGTAAAAAATGCATGAACAGTATGTATTTCATGCTATTAGTAATTTCACCACCAAAATTTGATGCTCAACAATTTTAAAACACATTTTAATAGTCTCAAACATTATTATAGGTAAATAGACTGTATTAAATTTTATAGAGCATACTAAGTATTGTTTAAATGGAAATATATAGAGCTAAGTGATAGTAGAAATGTAAAATGTGTTATTAATAAGCTAAATTTGCACATCAGGAAAGTTTAAAATATATAAAAAGAAGAAAAATACTAAGCAAAATCCAATGCAATGCATTTGTTCTACAATCAAACATC
>NW_022966410.1:0-287 GCF_012274545.1 Fukomys damarensis
TTACAACCTATTGCAATTAAAATGACATGATTAAAATTATAGCCATTTTGAATAAAGGATAATTTATAGACCTCTTTAAATAATCAACCTCATTGACAAATTACTACATTTTTTTAAAGAAAAGATTTCTGAATCCCTTTATATATCTTGCTTCCATTGTGAAGAAACAATGCTACTTACTATTTACATTCAGGCATAGCTAGTACAGAAAAAATAAAGGTCATAATGGATAATAAATCATTAATATCATTCAGTATCTGGTACATATTACAAATTCTCCAACTGCC
>NW_022966411.1:0-220 GCF_012274545.1 Fukomys damarensis
GCCTGGCGGCAATTGCCCGGCACAGGTGATCTAAGTAGCAGCCTGAGCAATATCCGCCAGGGCTCAAAAGAGCCATATGCAGATTTTGTCCATAGGCTCCTGGAGGGATCGGGGAAGATTTTTCCCCGATGCTCAGACAGGTTTGCCTTTTGTCACTCAGCTTGCATATGGAAATGCAAACAAATGGTGCAAACCTGTCCTTCACTCATGGAGGACAAAG
>NW_022966412.1:0-434 GCF_012274545.1 Fukomys damarensis
AATTGTCATAAAGAAAAATAGATGAGTCATTTGTAGAAAAGTAGATGTATCTTGAAACCTTAAAACAAGTGGAAGAATTAGACACACAGTTTAAATATCCTATTATTTCTCTCATATGGGAAACCAGAATGATAAACACAGAGCAAAATACAAAACAGACCATTGGAAGTAGGGGGACAGATCTTTCTTAAATGGGAAGGATTTCAAAACTGGAGGGATGGTGCAGAAAGGGAAGGAGAGGGGATGAAAACAGAGATGAAGATATGTTACATACGTGCACCAACTCCCCACATGGAAAGTAGACTTGGGGTATTGCAAACTGACCCCAAAACTAAGGGTAAAAGGGATTGGAAAATCCACAAATTGCCCAATAAGATAAAGTTACGTTAAAAATAGACATAGGAAGCAATAAGAAAGATGGATGTCACAGAGGT
>NW_022966413.1:0-251 GCF_012274545.1 Fukomys damarensis
GCCTAAGTAACCTAAGGAAGTAAATATCCAGAATGAGTAAAGCTAAGTTCATAGTTGGTTCATATCTTGCTGAGGCTGCCATCATAAAGTTCCCTACAGTGACTGGCTTTGAAACAACAAAAATTTATTCTTAGTTCCAGATCTTGGAAAATACAAAACCCTAACCCCAATAAGCTTGGTGCTGGGTACAAATACATTCTCACTCATAGACTGTACCTCCTTGCTGTGTGCTGCTATGTGCCAAGGAGCAA
>NW_022966414.1:0-700 GCF_012274545.1 Fukomys damarensis
CTGGGATCTTGTACCTTTACATGCCAGGTCTTGGTTCTCATTTTTTCCCCTTGTCCCCACCATACTAAAAATTTCAACAGTTAAAAATTTATCTGTATCCAAACAAGCTATTTTTGTTTCAAATTTTCAGTTATCTTGTGGAAAACATCAATTTGTTCAGCTTATTTAAAGGTTCTAATAGGAAAATCCAACACATTTTTTAATTAGTTTTAAACACTGGGGCTGGTCATGCACTAAATGTCTGTCATTTACATTGAAGCTAAAAAGTACATATTATTTTATGGTACGTGTTACGTTACAGCCTGAAGACAAGGCTGTATGTTCTCTTTAGTAACTGACAAGAAAGAGTGAATGCCTGGGAAGAAATATTTTGGAAGTTGGCTGAAAATTTTTTCTTAAAAATGTCATTTTGAAGCTAGTGCAAATCTCAGTTAACTGAAACGTTCTGTTTAGATAATTTTAGAAATGTGTTTTGGTTTCATACGTATAGTTTTATCATGAACGTTGGATCAGTTGCATTTGGAATAACAGCTTTCACAGCCTTTCCTTAATTGGTAACAAGTGAACTAGTTGAACTAGTTCCAACTTCTAGGTGCTTGATGATGGCATTTGTAACATTTTTTGTACAATGAAATGAACTGCTGGTACATTTTCTCTTATAAAGGACTTAGGGGGCAGGGATTTAGCTCAGCGGTTTGGT
>NW_022966415.1:0-808 GCF_012274545.1 Fukomys damarensis
TGGCAGCACTATGGAGCTAAATCTCTAGCCCTGGTCTTCATTTTTTTGTCAATGTTTCCAAGTCATATAAAACTTATATTCAACTTGCATGATTTTCTCTTGTTAATCTATTAGATGTCAGTTTTATTCTCAGGTCCAGTGAGAGCCCCAAGAGGGTAGAAAGAATGTTTTATTTCCCTGTATCGTCTAGTGATAAGCATCAGTCACTTACTGTTGTGGTCTCATCCATAAAACTGAAATTTGTACAGATGAGCTAGAATTAGGATACTAAGGAAGTACGCAATTAACATGGAAAGTAAATTAATGCACTCACTCCATTTTGGTAAGGGCCTACTCTGCTTCCCTGAGTTCAATAGACTGGAAGCCAAAAACCATGGATTCTCTGCAAATTCTTGTATAGACAGATGTGGTCATAATACAATGACTTTTCTGAATGTGTTAGGCTGTATATCTGTAACATGGATCTACTGGTCTAAATGATCTTGAATACAGCCATCACTAACATCTGATATTTTAGAATGTAATTCTTGTAACATACAAAATAAGGGCATCGTGCTTTTCATCTTTCTTCCCTTTTTCTGCTGTGCCTGTTTTTTCTAAGTGTTTCTCTTTGTATTTCCAGGTTGTAATGGCTCTTCCTGCTCACATCTATGCAACTGATTTTCTAGTGACATAGAAGAACATGTTTGTCAGTAAGTACCTCACTCCTCCCTTCAGGAATCCACATATGTGGCTAGCACAGTAAGTCTCTTAAGGCTTCTGTTAAGCCTTCCTCTTCAGTGATTCCTAATTCTCCATCAGAGTAGAA
>NW_022966416.1:0-404 GCF_012274545.1 Fukomys damarensis
TGCAGTCTGGTGTCCCACACACTTCAGCGAGCACAAGAGAAAGGTCATCCCCATCATCCTGAATGCTCGCATTAGGAGCCGTGTATCACATGCAGCTGTATTCATTTTTAAATGATGAGGACTTGGTTTTTCAAGGACACCTGCATTCTGAGGATTTACAGTCTACTTTTGGGTGATGAATGTGTGCTTGGCTTTCAAAATTCAAATCAGAGATGAGGAAATAAATTAATCCCTAAAAAACACATCTATGAATGAAAGTTAACAAAAACATATCCTTTACTTTCTTTGGAAGTGATACATCATAAGTCAACTGAAATAGATGTGTGCACTCCAGGGTCTCTGCAGGTCATATGATACTGAGATGGAGAGGAAACCCCAGAGTCCAGGAAGTCTTCACTCTCCAG
>NW_022966417.1:0-227 GCF_012274545.1 Fukomys damarensis
GAGAGGAAATTATAAAGATCCAAGCAGAAATCAATGCAATTGAAACTAAGAAAACGATACAAAGAATAAATGAAACAAAGAGCTGTTTTTCTGAAAGAATAAATAAAATTGACAGACCCTTAGCTAATCTTATCAAAAAAAGGAAAGAAAAGGCTCAGATCCATGCAATCAGGAATGAAAAAGGTGAAGTCACAACAGATCCGAAAGAAATCCAGAGGATCATGAAC
>NW_022966417.1:569-827 GCF_012274545.1 Fukomys damarensis
AAAAAGGAGAACTACAGACCAATCTCCTTAATGAATATAGATGCAAGAATCCTCAATAAGATACTAGCAAACAGAATACAGAGGATTATTAAGAAGATCATCCATCCTGACCAAGTTGGATTTATTCCAGAGATGCAAGAGTGGTTCAATATACGAAAGTCAATAAATGTAATACATTATATTAACAAAGTCAATTACAAAAACCATATGATCCTCTCAATAGATGCAGAAAAAGCATTTGATAAAATTCAACACCCA
>NW_022966418.1:0-1096 GCF_012274545.1 Fukomys damarensis
GGGCTTCTCTGCTAAAAGTGCCTCACAACAGTGTTTCAATCTCTGCCAGGCAGAGACCTACATGCAAAAAGGAATACAGTTGTACTCCACATAAGAGGTGGATTTCACTGGTAAACTTACAGATTTGCATAACCTTTCTCTGTGGAGTACTTCACATTCATGAAACTGACCGCATTTGCTTTAAACGGCGAAGTGGCGAGAGCAGGTGTTTCCCCGGGAAAACTGCACTTTAATCCGCAGAAGCCCTCTGCAAAGTGCGTGTTTGTTCTAAGGTCAAACTGAACCTATCCCTGAGTATACAGTGTTCTGGAGGCTTTTGTGCACTCAGAGCTGCTAAGCACTCTTAGTCCTGAAGGGCGTCTCTGCTAAAAGTGCCTCACAAGAGTGTTTCAATCTCTGCCAGGCAGAAATCTACATACAAAAGGGAATGCTGTTCTACTCCCCATGAGAGGTGGACTTCACTGGTAAACTCACAGAGTTGCAGCACGTTTCTCTGTGGAGTACTTCACATTCATGAAAATGACCGCTTTCGCTTTAAACGGCTAAATGGCGAGAGAAGCGGTTTCCTAGGGAAAACAGCACTTTAAACCACACTAGCCCTCTGCAAAGTGCGTTTCTGTTCTACCCTCAAACTGATCCTATTCCCAAGTGTACAGAGTTGGGGAGGCTTGTGTGCACTCAGAGCTGCTAGGCACTCTCTTAGGACTGAAGGGCTTCTCTGCTAAAAGTGCCTCACAACAGTGTCTCAATATCTGCCAGTCAGAGACCTACAAACAAAAAGGAATACTGTTGTACTCCACATAAGATGTTGACTTCACTGGTAAACTCACAGAGTTGCAGCACCTTTCTCTGTGGAGTACTTCATATTCATGAAACTGACTGCTTTCGCTTTAAACGGCTAAGCAGCGAGAGAAGCTGTTTCCCGGAGAAAACTGCACTTTCAACAGCAGAAGCTCTCTGCAAAGTGCGTTTGTGTTCTAATGTCAAATTGAACGTATCGCCAAGTATACAGAGTTCTGGAGGCTTGTGTGGACTCAGAGCCGCTGGCACTCTCTTAGGACTGAAGGGCTTCCCTGCTAAAAGTGCCTCACAACAG
>NW_022966418.1:1665-2783 GCF_012274545.1 Fukomys damarensis
TCCCCAAGTATACAGAGTTCTGGAGGCTTGTGTGCACTCAGAGCTGCTAGGCACTCTCTTAGACCTGAAGGGCTTCCCTGCTAAAAGTGCCTCACAACAGTGTTTCAATTTCTGCCAGGCAGAAACCTACATGCAAAAAGGAATACAGTTGTACTCCACATAAGAGGTGGATTTCACTGGTAAACTCACAGAGTTGCATAACCTTTCTCTGTGGAGTACTTCACATTCATGAAACTGACCTCTTTCGCTTTAAACGGGGAAGTGGCGAGAGCAGGTGTTTCCCGGGAAAACTGCTCTTTAAACCGCAGAAGCCCTCTGCAAAGTGCGTTTCTGTTCTAAGGTCAAACTGAACCTATCCCTGAGTATACAGTGTTCTGGAGGCTTTTGTGCACTCAGACGTGCTAAGCACTCTTAGTCCTGAAGGGCGTCTCTGCTAAAAGTTCCTCAGAAGAGTGTTTCAATCTCTGCCAGGCAGAAATCTACATACAAAAAGGAATGCTGTTGTACTCCCCATAAGAGTTGGAGTTCACTGGTAACCTCACAGAGTTGCAGCACCTTTCTCTGTGGAGTGCCTCACATTCATGAAACTGACCGTTTTCGCTTTAAATGGCTAAGTGGCGAGAGCAGCTGTTTCCCTGGGAAAACTGCACTTTAAACTGCAGAAGCCCTCTGCAAAGTTCGTTTCGTTTCTAAAGTCACAGTGAACCTCTCCCCGAATATGCAGAGTTCTGGAGCCTTGTGTGCACTCAGAGATGCTAGGCACTCTCTTAATCCTGAAGGGCGTCTCTGCTAAAAGTGCCTCACAACACTGTTTCAATCTCTGCCATGCAGAGACCTACAAACAAAAAGGAATATAGTTGTACTCCAATAAGAGGTTGACTGCACTCGGAAACTCACAGAGTTGCAGCACCTTTCATGTGGAGTACTTCACATTCAGGAAACTAACCGCTTTCGCTTTAAATGGCTAAGCGGCGAGAGAAGCTGTTTCCCGGTGCAAACTGTACTTTAAACTGCAGAAGCCCTCTGCAGAGTGCCTTTGTGTTCTAACGTCAATCTGAACCTATCCCCGAGTACACAGAGTTCTGGAGCCTTGTGTGCACTCAGAGCTGCTAGGCACT
>NW_022966419.1:0-309 GCF_012274545.1 Fukomys damarensis
ACAGAGGATAACTTTGATTCTTTGCATTCATTCAAACCTGTTCTATGAGCTAGTATGTGGTCTCTCTTGGAGAATGACCCACGTGCAGCAGAAAAGAATGTATATTCTGATTTTTTGGGGTTGAACAGTCTATAGATGTCTATTAAGTCCATAAGTTCAAAAATTTGGTTCAGTTCTAGTATTTTGTTGTTGAGTTTTTGCCTAGATCCTCTGTCTCTTTGTGATAGTGGGGTATGTAGATAGATCCCCCATTACAATTGTATTAGTGCTTATTTGGTTTTTCATGTTACTTGATATTTGTCTTATATC
>NW_022966420.1:0-443 GCF_012274545.1 Fukomys damarensis
TACCTGAGTCTTTTGCCTTTCCTAGTCTCGGGGTCCCATGAAGAGAGCCCAGGGAGGTGAAAGTGTCTTCGTTCATTTTCCTGCTGGACCCCGTGTCCGTTCTAGGACCTGAGCCACTGATGGCCATGTCCTTATCCCCAAACCTGGCCTGGACCAGTCCAGCCCCTCACCACCAACATTCTGACAGGAACCCTAAGCGCAGGTACATCGTCCCATGCTAAATGAGTGGCTCTTAGGCGCCACTCACCCCGGGCCTGATTTCCTTACTTGACATGGCTAAGTTCATTCCACCAGTGTGATCACGAGCAACACATAACCATGCTGTTTTAGGGAGGCTACAATTGCACGCAGAGTTCGGCAATTGGCCCCGGTATTTCTCTGCGTAGGTGAAAGGCTATGTCGTTTCCTTAATCTTGTGAGTCTTGTACACACCACAATGGCAG
>NW_022966421.1:0-770 GCF_012274545.1 Fukomys damarensis
TGAACTGGAAAACACAAATTATACTTTTATTAACTGACACAATTAGGTGCTTCTTTTCTTATGTATTATTCCTGCTTGCTTTTCACTGAAAGTGGATCCCAGAAAGTTAGGGAGCCCCATTCACAGAGGAGTGTCAGATATTTCTCCTCCAACGGCCCACCAGTCCTGCTTGTCTTTGCTGTGTGTGGAGAATCAAGGTGAAAAACAGGGAATTCACATTTTTCAGAGGTTATGTGACAACTTTTCCCCATCTGAATCAGGATAGGTCAAGTGATCTCAACATGGAGTCCCTGAACAGTATCCTAGCAAACACCAAGGGCTGACTTGGTGGGGACAGCTGCAGGCTGAAACTGGAGTGTGCGAATCAGCTTTGCATCACTGTGACAAAACACCTGAGCTAGTTAAAAAGATGGAAGGTGTTTTGGGGCTCACAATTTGAGATCTCAGGGCAGATTGCATGGCCCCATTGCCCTTGGGACTGACAAACTAGTACATCCTGGCCACAGTGGCCAAAGAACCTGCTTTCCGTATGAGCACTGGGAAGCAGGGAAGAAAAAGATTGAACTTCCAATGGCCATGCTTCCTAATGACCTCATTTCTTCTGATGACCTCACTTCCTCTGATGACTTCACTTCCTCCATGACCTCATTTCCTCCCACGAGGATCCACTTCTTAAAGGTTCCCCCCAATAGTTCCACAATTTGGGGACCAAACATTCAACAGGACACTGGGGGACATTCTGGTTCCAAATTGTAGCAGTAATTTATAGC
>NW_022966422.1:0-213 GCF_012274545.1 Fukomys damarensis
GCCACGCAGATATCTACAAACAAATAGAAATACAGTTGTACTCCATATAAGGTGTGGACTTCAATGGTATACTCACAGCGTTGCAGCACCTTTCTCTGTGGAGTACTTCACATTTAGGAAAGTATCCGCTTTGGTTTCAAAAGGGTAAATGGCAGTTGAAGCTGTTTCTCAGAGAAAATTGCAGTTAAAAATGCAGAAGCACTCTGCCGAGTG
>NW_022966423.1:0-209 GCF_012274545.1 Fukomys damarensis
TAAAGAAGAAAAGTTTTAAATGGGCTCTTGGTCTCACAGGGCTTAGTTCATGGTAAGATCGCTACAAGGCAGAAACATCACAGAGGAAGGGCATTGCAAAGTGAAGACAGCTAGCTGCACTGTCATGATGGCTGAACATCAAAGCTGGAGAACAGGGACAAAGAGGGATTAGATAGAATATCCAAGATCACAACACTGTGGCCCACATG
>NW_022966424.1:0-224 GCF_012274545.1 Fukomys damarensis
ATACACATTGCAGCTACAAGTCTCTTATTAGATCCATGGAACTATTTTTTCCCATTCTGTGGGCTATCTTTTCATTTTCTTGATAGTCTCCTATGAATTACATTCTTAACTTTAATGAAGCCCAATTCATGTTTTTTCTTTTGCTGCTCATACTCTTTTTGTGAGATTTAAGAAGGTATTGCTTAACCCAAGTTCATAAAGATTAGCACTATGACTTCCTCTAA
>NW_022966425.1:0-271 GCF_012274545.1 Fukomys damarensis
AGCAAAATTTAAATGGTCTTCTTGGGCCTGCAGGGCCCAGCAGCCCCACCCCTCATGGGTCAGTTGGATGTGGCCTGCATCTCTGGTCAGATGCCTCTCTCACTCTTCCCATCTTTCTTCCTGCTCTGACCCCAAGCTGCACTAGACTTGGTTGCTCACACGGCTCAACGCTCAAACTCTTCCACTCTCAGTCAGCAGACCTGGCAGTTAACACACAGGGCAGCTGCCAATCCGCAGGGCGGACGGCAGGTTTCTGCTGCGCCTGTCTGTT
>NW_022966426.1:0-1952 GCF_012274545.1 Fukomys damarensis
AAAAAAAGAAAAATAGCTGTCTATAAACTGGGAAGAGGTCCTCATTGCTGACATCCGCTGACACTTTGACCTTGGACCTGCAACCTTCACATTCTTGAGAACTAAACGCTTGCCATTGGTGTCATTGTGATAGCACTTTCAACCAAAATAGATTTGTAATTGTAGTAAGGAGAACGTCTCAGTTTGGTTCCAACACTTTTATAATATTTTTGTAATGAGAGAGCTCAGACCTCAGACTTTGGATCGAATGAACTGACTTTATGTTGACTCCAGTTCCTTTTAGTTACTATTTATGACAGGATGTTGATTCTTCACTTGTGGCAATGCTGGGCATTGCAGCATGGCACCCTTTGTGCTGAGTGCTCTGCTGTCTACCCCTGGCAGCCGCTGTCTGGGTGCCTTGTCCAGAGAGGGCTTTTGCCTGCTCTTGGTGTCATGCATACGGGATCGTGCAGTAGGCAGTCTTTGGAGTCTGGCTTTTCTCACACTTAGCATAGTGTATTTGAAATTGGAGCTGCTGTATATATAAGTAGTCAGTAGTTAGTGGCAGTTCATTGTAGAACGTAACATGGTTTATCTGTTCCCCAACTGAACAGCATTGGAGTTGTTTTCTGGTTTGGGGTGATTATTCATAAAGCAGCTGTAAGCATTTGTAAATAAGTTTTGTGTGAACTTAAGTTTTTATTTTTCTATTAGGATAGATACATTTATATTTAACTTTTTAACAAACTGGCAGAATTTTTTCTGAATGGTTGAACTCATTTTGTGTTTTTATGCACGAAGTAAAAAAGTTATAGTTTCTCCATATTTCTGCTAGCATTTGTACTGTTAGAAAATATTTTTTCCTGATTCTTGTAGATATATGGCAATTTTTTTGATTTTTACTTAATTTTTTTTATTTGAAGAGGAAACATTAAGTAAATAGTGCCACTGATCCTCAGATCAGTGAGAAGAATTTGTGAGATGTAGGTAACTGCTGAGTTTTGGGGACAATACATTTTTCTGTGCATCATGGCCATCAGCTAAAACATGAGTATCCTGGAGCCACCCCGTATCTCTAACACGTGCAGCTGTTATGGTGTAATACAAAATAATGACTTGCTTTAACATGGGGGGTCACTGAAATGACTATTACGTTTTACAGACTCACTTGACGTCATGTGGTACCACTGAACATTAGCAGTTTAATCTGAATGGGATGGTGATGCTTCTGTTAACAATCTGGCCCTGAGATTATTGGACAGCTGCTGAGAAAGATGTCAACATGGATCTTTGTCTTGAAACTCAGTGGTATTGAGGACATGAAATAGTTGGAAATGGCTTATTTTTGCATCCTTTTTTTGCCACCTGGACTGAATATTACTGGAGCATTTCTATAATAAGAGATTGCATGTGAGTGCCTGTTCAATTTCCTTTCTTTAGTCATAGTTTGTGGAATCTGAGGATAACAAAGATTGTGTTCTGATTTTTCCAGCAAGGGTTGCTGAAGCCAGGTATATGAGGGTTTATGAGCTATAAAACGTGCTGGAGAAGCAAGTAGCCACTCAATCTTTGCTGGGTGAACTTAGGGGCCATTGCTAATTTCTACTGAGACACTGAGTAAGGCATAGCTCACATTAATTAGTTAAATTATGATATGTTGGTTGATACTGTTCACTATTCTAGTACAAATCTTGCAGATATTTTAACACTTTAAAAGGACTGCATAGGCTGGGGATTTAGCTCAGTGGATTGATGGCCTGCCTCGCAAGCGCAAGGACCCAAGTTCAATACTCGGTACCTAAATAAATAAATAAATAAAAGGACTGTATAATGATGATTAATTCAATGTTTAACTACCACTTTTTCCTCAGATTTACGTGTGGTCTATTCTTCTTACGACAAGGCAAGTGCTGTTAACCCTTGATGCTGACTTCCTATGAGTTGGGAATCTTGGTACATACTATTTCTGT
>NW_022966427.1:0-690 GCF_012274545.1 Fukomys damarensis
GAAAACTACGCTCTTACTTTTCTACAATTTCTAGCTTTCATTAAATGGTTATTTTATTTCAAAACCTTCTTCTTATCATTCTTACTTGGTACATTCTTGTCACGTTCATTATTGCTCTGCACACTCTTGTCACTCTCATACCCCTCTGCACTTTCTTTGGAGCCAAACATCCAATAATGCTGTACAGTACTGTATGTTCTAAAAGGCACACAAAAAGCATCACAGCAAATGTGCACAGGTCTGTTTGTGACAGTGATCTCAACTAGAAGAAGCCACAACTGTATGCCAGAGCAGGGAAGATGCTGCGGTCATGTTCATTGGCAAAGGAGGAATTCAGAAATGAAAACAAAATTTTACCAAATGCACTGTTTGCAAAGCGAATTGTTCATGAAGAGAAGCATTCATGAACTAAGGTGTTATTGTAATTATGTGTCCATAGAAACTCAGAAAATAAGGGATGGAGAAAATTTCCTAGATTATTGAGATGGAAAAACAACCATTTAATCAAGTAATATCATTTGCAGTCTCCCAAGTGGGGTGGAAATAGGGTTACATGTATCTCTATAAGGTCTCAACTGGTATAATTCAACTTTTTAAGTAATCCAATAAGTTGACATATGATAAAGTTTTCAGAGAAAGAATTTTCCTAGATTATGGAGTGTTCATAGAGTTCAAAAATATAACAAAAAA
>NW_022966428.1:0-235 GCF_012274545.1 Fukomys damarensis
TTGAAAAAGCATTAACAGATTACTGAGAGCCAGGGAGAAGACACTTTCAATCAATTCAGTGCTGCAGTGAAGTACTTCTACTTTTACTCAGTGGATCACAAACAATTTGCGGGCAGTTGGTGGTTTTAGATTTACAACCAAGATGAAGTCCAATGTATGAAACTGATTATTATTTCCTCTTATTTTCCTGTCATCCCATTATTTTTTACTTCTTTTCTTTTTTCTTGGTCTTCTC
>NW_022966429.1:0-250 GCF_012274545.1 Fukomys damarensis
TTGTTAGTAGGTCTCTGCATGGCAGAGATTGAAACACTGTTGTGAGGCCCTTTTAGCAAAGAAGCCCTTCAGGCCTAAGGGAGTGCCTAGCAGCTCTGAGTGCACACAAGCCTCCAGAACGCTGTATACTTGGAGATAGCTTCAGTTTGACGTTAGAACACAAACGCACATTGCCGAGGGCTGCAGCCATATAAAGTGCAGTTTTCCCCGGGAAACAGCTTCTCTCACCGCTTAGCTGTTTAAAGCGAAA
>NW_022966430.1:0-505 GCF_012274545.1 Fukomys damarensis
ACCGCTTTCGATTTAAACGGCTAAGCGGCGAGAGAAACTGTTTCCAGGGGAAAACTGCACTTGAAACCCCAGAATCCCTCTACAAAGTGCGTTTGTGTTCCAATGTCAAACTGAACCTATCCCCAAGTATACAGAGTACTGGAGGCTTGTGTGCACTCATAGCTGCTAGGCACTCGCTTAGGACTGAAGGGCTTCTCTGCTAAAAGTGCCCCACAACAGTGTTTCAATCTCTGACAGGCAGAGACCTACAAACAAAAAGGAATACAGTTGTACTTCGCATAAGATGTGGACTTCACTGGTAAACTCACAGAGTTGCTGCACATTTCTCTGTGGAATACTTCACATTCATGAAACTGACTGCTTTCACTTTAAACGGCTAAGTTCCGAGAGAAGCTGTTTCCCAGGGAAAACTGCACTTTAAACCTCAGAAGCCCTCTGCAATGTGAGTTTGTGTTCTAACGTCAAACTGAACCTATCCGCAAGTATACAGAGTTCTGGAGGCTTG
>NW_022966431.1:0-200 GCF_012274545.1 Fukomys damarensis
AAAGGACTTTTCCTTAGCTGGCGAGCCGTCACTGTCCTTGCAATGCGTGCGGAGCGTTTAGCTGGACGGTAGTGAGATTTGGAATTCATGTTATTGCAGGAGTGTGTGCGTCTCGCCCAGGCTACTGTGCTTACTGCTGGGCAAGGGGTCCACTCGAGCAGGTAACACGTTTCGCGCCTGCAGACTCTTCGTTTATTTAT
>NW_022966432.1:0-398 GCF_012274545.1 Fukomys damarensis
ATTTAGAGGTAGGGCTCATGTTGTTTTTAAATTAGGGTTAGTTTCAGTTTTAGGTTTAGGGCTAGGGTTCATATTAAGTTTAGAATTGGATTGTTTTGTTGCTGTTGTTTTGAGACAAGGTGTAGTTTTGTAATTCAGGCTGGCCCTAAACTCACTATGTAGCCCAGGCTAGCTTAGAACTCACAGCAATCCTTCTTCCCCTGCACCCCCCAGGGATTACAGGCATGCCCCCCACACACACCCAGAAGTTTAGGAGTAGGTTTATAGTTAGTGTTATGATTAGGTTTATGTCTATGGTTCGTTCTATGGCTAGAGCAAATGCTAGGTTTATAGTTGAGCTAGTGTTAGGATTAGTGTCAGCTTTAGGGTTAGTATTATGTCTAGTATTAGATCTAACA
>NW_022966433.1:0-231 GCF_012274545.1 Fukomys damarensis
GTTTTGTGTAAGAAGTTAGTAAAATATAATGGAAATTAAGGTTTTAAGTAAAACAAAGAGTGCTATTTTTTATAAAATGATACTTGGAAAAGTTGGAAAATATTTTAATATGCAATATATATATATATGTGTGTGTGTGTGTGTGTGTGTATCAAAGCATCATATATAATACTCTAAATATATACACCTTTGAGATTTTTAATTTGACACATTAAAATATGCAAAATTGAA
>NW_022966434.1:0-225 GCF_012274545.1 Fukomys damarensis
AGCTTTTGAGTTTCTAATGACTCATAGACATCCTCATTTTCATAATATCAGCGAAAACAACTCATTAAATCAATCACAATCCTTTATCCCCAATTGATATATTCAGCAGCCCAATAGGATCAAGCACAGCTTGCCAACTGACCACTTATGGTAGTCATTAACCTATCATCTTTAAACCATGTGAATTAAATTAATATCAAGAAGCAGCCCAAAATATGTTTGCAG
>NW_022966435.1:0-306 GCF_012274545.1 Fukomys damarensis
TAATCTCTGGATTATTACCCAAATCTTCCTGATATAGTTGCGCCCCAGGTTCTGTGTCTCTAACGACCCACAGACATTCTCATCTTCACAACATCAGAGAAACAGCTCATCAAATCAACCGCAATGCTTTATCCCAACTGATACAATCAGCAACACATTAAGATCAAACACAACTTGGTCACTGACCACCGGTAGTAGTCACTAGTCTATCACCCTTAAATCATTTGAATTAAATCAAGAAGTAGTCCAGAACATGTGTGCAGTGAACAAAATTTCAATATAGTGTATTTACCATTTAATGGCTCA
>NW_022966436.1:0-312 GCF_012274545.1 Fukomys damarensis
CATTGTGTCCCATAGATTCCTGTATGTTGTACTGGCATTTTCACTTATTTGTAAAAACTGTCTGATGTATTCTTTAATTTCCTCTATGATCCATTGATTGTTCAGGAGCGTGTTGTTCAATTTCCATGTGTTTGTGAAGTTCCTATGGTTTCTTATGCTATTGATCTCCAGCTTGATTGCACTATGATCTGTTAATATACAAGGGATAACTTTGATTCTTTAGTATTTATTCAGACATGTGCTGTGAGTTAGTATGTGGTCTATCTTGGAGAATGACTCATGTGCAGCTGAAAAGGATGTATATTCTGATTT
>NW_022966437.1:0-211 GCF_012274545.1 Fukomys damarensis
ATATTTTTCTGAGGCCTCATATGTTGGCAACTCTAAAGCTAGCTGCCTTCCTCCTTCCACCTTGTTTGGTTTTGGTATTCTTGTGATAATTTGAGCCTCTGGTTTATGTCCCTATTTAAAATGACATGTGATTCATAGACACTAAGCAGTATCCAGACTTTGTAACCCTTACATGAGGTCTTTGAGTATTTTACAGGTTCCTACAGACAAA
>NW_022966438.1:0-927 GCF_012274545.1 Fukomys damarensis
TAGCTCACTGACCTTGAGGAAGGTCTTTAGAATTAAATTAGATGGTAATAAATCATATAGATATATTGTGTGGATTAGGTGAGGTGGTGCTCAAAAGGCTCTTAACATCTTAGCAACCCTAATTATGCAAGTAGCTATTGTTGTTATGACTGCCAACAGAGTGACTTGTGCTTCATAGAAATGACATTAAAAAGCCCTTTGGAAAACAAGGGTGGTGGGATTAGAGCTCATCCTTTTTTTCATCACCATATTTTCATAAATAAGAAGCAGCAAATTAGCTTATTTATTCCAAAGAAGCTCATATATAAAGGACAGAGTCTGGGCCCCTCAGTTCCCATGTGTGAGGTACTTTAGGGAGCGTCAAGAGCCCTCTCACCTTTGTTGCCTTTTCTGTGTGGCTGCAGATGATGAGAGTGACTTGGATGCTGAGGAGGAACAGACCATGGTTAGTGTTGTTTCCCCTGGCAAGGGAGCGGAGCCACCTCGCTGCTGCATGGGAGGCTGGCTCATTGGCAGGTGCCACCCTCCCTAGGACCAGAGAGAGGGGTGCTGGAGGACTGCTGAAGAAAGGGTGCTGGGAGCGGAGCCTGGCAGCCTGGAGCTGAGGCAGCAGGCCCAACAACTTTGAGGCCCGAGCTGGGAGGGAGAGGGAAGGAGGTGACTCTCACAACCGGTGCTTATTGGCTTGACCCTCTGCTTTGTCCAGAAACGGCGGCGACCCACCCTGGGAGTTCAGTTGGATGACAAGCACAAGGAGATGCTGAAGAGGCACCCTCTGTCTGTCACGGCTGACCTGAAGTGCAAAGGTCTGGTTGCACTTGCCCTCACTCTGGGGGATCCAACAGCACCAAATTTGGCCAGCTGTAGGTCCAGAGGGTTCCTGCAAGTCAGAGACCTCTTTGCCCCTAAAATTACTTTGGTTCTCTA
>NW_022966439.1:0-1217 GCF_012274545.1 Fukomys damarensis
TCCCAATAATGAATGAAACTGTACTGTATACCTAAAATGTACCAATAAACTCAATTTAAAAAATAAAATAAAAAATAAAATAAATACCAGGGGTCAGGGATCTAGCTCAGTGGTTCCATTGCCTGCCTTGCAAGAGCAAGGACCTGAGTTTGATCCCTGGTACCAAATAAATAAATAAACAAATATAAAATAAAATAAATACCAGGCTGTACTATGGGATGCCCTTGCTCGGAGGTAATGTTTACACTAAACAATGCCACTTAAAGAGTGTGGTGACTTGGACAGAACCCAAGTGAATAAGGACTAGGTATCAGCCTCTTAGTCAGAATCAAGCATATTGTGAATGAAGGAAAAGCAATGTCTCTTAGCGTCTTTGTATTCCTCAGGGCAGTCCACACAGTCTCACATGTCATTTGCACTCAGTCAGTTTACCTCTCTGTCCCTTGTCCTGAGTGTATCGGGCACTACTTCCTGAAGATATGACTGCAGTGTGCCGGCTCCACATTCAGGTCTTCTTCCCAAAGACACTTCAGGAACAGTGCATGTCATGTGCTGTGAGGCCCTCGTGGAACAGGGGAGAGGCCAGGCTTTGCATGTCATCTCTATTAGTCACATGCACTTGGCCTGAAGTTCCTTGGAAAATCTTGAAGAGTCACAGGTGAGTTTGAACAACTCTTCTCTTTCTCTAATATTTTAAAGAATACTTTCTTCCCACTCTGCTCACCAGAAATCTTTTCCATCTGTCAGGGTTCAGCCTGAAGGGCTTTTCCTGACTCAGGAGCCCTAAGAAGCCCTACAAGATCACAGATCTGCCAAGGGTCAAAAACATGCAGAAGATGTAAGCAAGCCATTGAGCATAATATCTAGTAATGCCATGATTGATGTTTTAAGGGGAATAAAAACAAAACTCTTCATATTTTTACAGTACCTATTATACTTCACCTTTTCCTACAGGAAGAAAATAAAAGCCTGATTAGTTTTGCTAATCCAAACACTTGTTTGATGTCGTTTTCAATAGTTGTGAACTTCTGTGAGATTAAGAGACATACTAGTAGCTCTATCCTAAGAGCCCATTTTGGATTTAGACCTTCAATTCAGATTTGTTGAATTACTCTAAACTTGTATTTGTTTGACAGAATATCACCTATGAGATCAGGATGTGGGTGAAAGCTCAGCACTGACTCTTATTTTAGACTGTATCCATTCCTCTGCTGTGC
>NW_022966440.1:0-252 GCF_012274545.1 Fukomys damarensis
ACAGATGTGTGCCACCAAGCCCAAGAAACTAATATTTTGCACTCCTAGTAATGGATTAATTATGCTGTGGCTTATTCATGGTGGTGGTGGTGGTGGTGGGTGGTGTGTTTTTAATGCCTTGATTTATCTTTGGTAACAAATGCTTGAACTTGGGCTTTTTACTCTGGTGACCAAAAGTGCCATAAATAGCTCCACTGAAGTGGCCCCATTCTGACCCCATCGCCCTGGTCACAGATGAGGAGGCCAGTGTTA
>NW_022966441.1:0-1027 GCF_012274545.1 Fukomys damarensis
GTCTCTATCTGGGAGAGGAAGTGGAGAAAAGACACACATAAGAAGAGACAGACTCCAGGGTTCTGGAGCTTTTGCCAGTCGGGCCGGGGCGCCCCTGACCCCAAAGCCTCTGCCTTCCCTGTGTCCCCAGTACCCAGCCCTCTTTCTTCCTCCCTGCTGTTGCTCTCCTCCCCCTCCCCAGCTCCAATGATCCTCACAAGCCCAGATTCTCCTCCACCCTCCAGCAGGCCTTCTGTGCCTGAGACAGCTACCTGGGACCTCACAAACATCCCCTGTCCCGGGAGCAAGGCAAACGTAGAGTCGTTAAACAAGATCTCTGCTGTGCTCACCACCAAGAGGTGGTTACTCGATGTCTGTGGAAGAGGGCAGGGTAGTGGCCAGGCCGGGGGCCCTGGAGTAGCGCAGCAGCGCCTGCCCCACAAGGCCCCAAGACCTCACATACTTCGATATACCAGTCGAATGAGAGGTTGCCGTGGAGAGTGACGTAGAATTCTTCTTCCACACTGAAGTACGGGATCTCACACTTAATTCTCTGGCAGAAAGCAATGGAGCAGTTCTGGGGAAGGGAGGGAGGGAGGGAGATGAGGGAAAGGGTGCAGAAACATCTTCCTCTCAGCCCTCTCAGTCAGGAGGCCATATCGGGTTCACCGAGGGGCCGAAATGGGTCTGTATGGCCCCGAGTTAGCATCAGGCTGCTTCTCACCAGCACAGGGGTCTTCTTGAGCTTAGCCAGGAAGTCAGAGTAAGGAGGTGATCTTTCCTCCACACCGCAGGCACTCAAGAGGTTCTGAGGAATGAGCCACGGTCAGTGAGGAGAGAAGGACACGGGCGTCCCAGGTCCACTGTCAGAGTCCAGGAGAAGCTCAGAAGAGGTTCAAAGTCCAGGGCAGAAAACTGATATTTCAGGAAAGAGTGGGGCTATGGAGGGAGGATTGGGCCCACTTCTCAGGCCCAGCTGAACTCACGGGGGAGAAGGTGACCTGAGGGTGGTCCCACACGATCTCATTGTTCAGCCGCACGGGAACCC
>NW_022966441.1:1089-2524 GCF_012274545.1 Fukomys damarensis
GAGGTTGGTCCCACACGATCTCATTGTTCAGCCGCACGGGAACCCGGAAGACCACGCTGATGGGAAGGCTCCTCTTGCCCAGGTTGCTGAACTAGACCAGGGAAGGGTGGAGAGTCGGGACTTCAACGGCACTGCCCCCGCCAGCTGCAGGACTTGGCTTCCCCAGCCCCTACAGCCTAGGACAGCAGGGAAAGGGCCATGGCCCGCCCCTTTCGAGGAGGCGTGAGAGTGTACCCGTTCAGCACATTTCCCCTTTACTGTCTGTGAGAACGTGGACGTGCTTTGTCCTCTCCAAACCCCACTGTACCCCTCTGTAAACCGAAGAGAGCAACAGTGAGGACAAGAAGAGCTCACTGTGTGTGAGTGTGAGAAGAGTCCCCCGCTGCCCCTCTCCCTCCTCCCCTGCCCTCTGCCACGCCAGGCACACAGCAGGAACCTTTCTCACATTTTCTATCATCAGTTCCCGCTTCCCTCGCTCCCCACCTGATACTGGTGCTCCACAGCCTGACTGGTCTTCTCTGAAGCTGTGAAGTTGAGGTATTTGGTAGAGGTCTCACCACTAAAGGGAGGAGGACGAGACAGGAGACAGAAGAGGGGCACCGTGGGAGGGGCTCTCAGGCTGTGTGAGGAGCGCACAGGCTCATGGGTAATGCAGCCCTGAGGGGAGGGGTGTGCAGGGGTGAGGCAGGTGGTACACAGAGCGTGCCAGCTTGAGCCGCTCACACCCACACCACACACACGTGCACACAGGTCCACGTACACACAAGCACAGGCACATTCTCATAAACAGGGATACAGAAGTGCAGCAGCTCTATGCCCAGCTCAGTCCTGCGGCCAGCACCTGGAGACTATCAAGTAGACGGCGTATTTCACAGGCAGCTCCAGCTGGAATTCGGTTTTGTTCGTCCTGGGTATGTTGTTCTCACTGAAAGGAAAGAGAGATCTTAGCCAGTGCTCAGAAACTGGAAACCAGCTTTTTCTTCTTCTCCCTCTCCATCACTCACTACTTCCAGTTAGTCACCAAGCCCTGTTCTCTAGAGAACAGTGTGATCACTGTTCTCTAACTCCTCGCCCCTACACGGCCCAGATCCAGTTCTGCTAACTGGGACAGCTACAGCAACCTTCCACTTGGTCCTGTGACTTCAGAACTGCTCCATCCCCGTTCCCAGTCATGATGGTTTAGATCTGGATGCCCCACAAAGCCTTAAGTTTGGAGGCGCAGCTGGTGGAAGGTGGATCATGGGGTGCTGCGCTCATTGCTGGACTGATCCATGAAGTGTTCAGAGCTAGCTGCACTGTTGGGAGGCGGGGCCCGGTCGGAGGTCACGGCACGGCCTGGAGGGGTGTGTCTCCCTCCTGGGTTCCTCTCCCGTCTGCTTCCTGACTGGCGTGATGTGAGCCGCTTTCCCCCAGGGCAGGCCCTTCCACCACACTG